>NC_058411.1:103285409-103399844 GCF_002201575.2 Neomonachus schauinslandi
GGGCGCCGGGCGGGGGCGGGGGGCGGGGGCCGGAACCGGCCTCAGCTGGGGCCCGGCCAGCCCCCTCCCCCGCCCTCCTCGCGGTCTCCGGGGGAACGCGCAGCCAATCCCCGCCGCCCACTGCGGGCTCGCCCCGGCCCGGGCCGCGGCGCGCCAGCCTCCGGCGGGGCTTTTACCCTCTTTCCCTGGTCCTAACTCTCCCTCGTTTTGCTTTCCCCTTTCCCTACTGCACAAGTTTTTAAACTTTGATGAACTCGCCCAGTGAACTTTCTTAAAGGGTCCGTGCGCTCCGTGCTGTCCCGGCCCGCGGGAGGTGGAGCTGCGTGCGGGGCACCCGCGCTCCCTCGTCCCTAGTCATCCGTGGCCCGTCGGCCCCACGCGAGCGGCGCCCGAAGCGGGGCTCCTCGGTCGTCGGCTTCAGGAAAGAGCTCCCCTCGTACTCTGATATGGGGTTACAGTGTCCAGCGCACTCATTTCACCCCCAAATCCAGCTTCCTAGTCCCGGTCCACACTCCGAGCGCCGGACTGTTGGGGGTCGGGTTCTGAGGATGATGGCGGTCGGGAGCCCGACCCCTGGGCTTTGGCCCTGACTGGCCGTTGTTTTGCTGCGTGACCTTGAGGAAATCACTTCCCCTCTCTGACTTCAGGCTTCCAGCCCAGAGGGTGGGACTTAGATCTCAAACTCCCTTCCCGCTCCTAGTCACTGAATAGGACTCTGGGCGGGGAGACGAATCTTTGGGACCCAAATGGTTATTAGCCCCAGGAGGGGGTACCTCGAATGACCAAGATTCCATTCGCCTTCTTCCCCCCCAACCCCCACCCCCGCCTTGGGGTCCTCTCCTCCCTCGACTTAAATACCGCCCCCCCTAGACACACCTTTTCCCCTCCTCCTATTCAGAGCCGGAGGGCGGGGGGAGGGGAGAGCAGCCTCGCGTCTTGGGCGGGGCGGTGGTGACCCACTCCGCGGGTCTCGAGCGCGCGGTCCGCAGGCCCGTTTGCCTCTGACTTGAGAACCCGCGCGGATTTGGCCGGCCCCAGCCGCCACCTTGTAAAAACCCGTGCCCCGCTCGGGTCTCGCTTGAGATGCAGCAGCCCCGAGCCGAGCCGGGCGGAGGTCCTCGAGGACTGGGCCCTCCGCGTCAACCCCCGCCCCCCCCCCCGCCCCCGCCGGCCTGGGAATTCCAGCCGGGACCCCAGGGGATCCCGGCCAGAGGCTCTGTGTGGACTTGGGAAGACACTGCCGAGAGGTTAGGGGAATCCTCTGTGACCCCGGCCGGGATCAGGGGTCTCTGGGTGTGTTTCTGACCTTCCCCACCAAATCAGGTCGTGGTACCTGGGTTTTGAGATTGGAAGCAAGGCGTAGTGTCGGTGGAGTGGGAGAAGCTGGGTTTGCAGTCCTGAACCAATTGGGACCACGCGACCTTGGATTAGTGACTCAACCCTTCTGAGCCTCAATATGCCGACCTCTAAATAGGGCTGCCACCACCATATGGGAGTATCAAGTGTGGAAGTACACAGTGTCCCTGTCACTTAGTCTCCCCAACAAATTACAGTCTCCTTCCTAACCTGCCATTTCACAGATAAGTAAATTGAGGCCTAGAGATATGTGGTATCTTTCCCAGTGACATGTTCTTTCAGTAAATTGCTGAACACCTATTGTGTGTTGGGGACCCACTGTCTGCTCAAGACCAGGAGCACCCTGGTTTCCCACTCCCCACAGTGCCAACACTTGGCTCAGGCCCAGTTTTGAGGGGAACTGCCTCCTACGGGAATCAGGTACTCCTATTAGTGACAGGTGCTTCACTGAACCCAGAGTTTTCTAGGTTCTTCCGGCTTCTGGCACCTCCAGATGGAGCCAACCTGGTGAACCTACAGATATCCTGACCATCCTTCAGAGGCCTCAATCCACTCTGGCTGTAGTCCCACTCCTAAGCCCTCTTCCCTGGAATAGATCTTCTCATCAGGCATGCCTCCAACTTTGGCCCAGCAATATTCTTTCTTGATCCAAATCCTCCCCTCAAGATCCTTTTTCGCCCCACTTTTTCCAGGCAGAGGAGCTGGACCAGTTTTCTAAATTCAGGTATCCTACAGGAGTGAGTTTGAATTTTTCAAAGAGGAAGGGATTCTCATCTTGTCCTCAGGTCTTCATTTTATAGATGAGGAAGCTGAGGCCCAAAGAGGTGACAGATGGGGGCGCCTGGCTGGCTCAGACGGTAGAGCATGCCACTCTTGATCTCAGGGTCCTGAGTTTGAGCCCCATGTTGGGTGTAGAGATTACTTAAAAAAATAGAACAGGGTCCGCTATTGACCTTCATTACTATTTTTTGTGACATGAAGCTGATGATTTTTAAAATAATCTTTATTACTTTTCTGATGATAAGAGCAATACATGCTTATTGTTGAATAGTTGGAAGCTACCAGAATAGTTTAGAAAACAATTTGAAATCTGGAGAGCAAGATTATTGATATTTCCCTCTAGTCTTTTTGTCTGTGCCTTTTTAAAAAACAAAATTGCTGAACAATTTAAATACTCCTTTTTCTCTTAAATTTATCACAAACATTTCTTTTTAAGTTCTTTAGTCATATTTTCTTTTAAAGTAGGCTCCCACACCCAACGTGGGGCTCAAACTCATGACCCTGAGGTCAAGAGTGGCATGCTCTACCAACTGAGCCAGCCAGACGCCCCTCTTTAGTCATAATTTTGAATGATTGCTTAACTCCTATTGGATGTGCCAGAATTTATTTAACTTATCTCTTGTTAGGCATTTGCATGATTTCCAGGTTTTTTTCTTTTTTGCCTTCATAAGAAACACCCTTATATACAGATTCTTAATGCCTCCGAAAGCTTCGTGTATGTGTGACCAGACCTTAAGCACTTGAGGGGCAACAACTTATTCCTCTGTGTATCTTCGATAGTCCTGGGAATGGGAGAATCTCTGACCCCAAGGGGATTTGGAGATCATAGAAATGCAAAGCTCCCACCCAGCCTGGCATGAGTACCCATCAGTGCAGACTCAGGGTTGAGGCAGATGGGGCCAAAGAGAGGAGAGTTTGGGGTGTACAACTCTGGCAGATTGCCTGCCTGGAGGTTGGGAACATGTATCTTTGTCTTACCCAACTGTGACCTAGTAGCCCAGCGTCTAAGTAGCCTTTTCAGTGCCCCTCTCCTCTCCCAGTGCTCAGCTCCACATCACCTCTGAAATTCTCACATTTCTGTTCCCTTTGCCTGGAACCACCCCTCTTTCCCAGCTTCCTGATCTTTCTGATTGTTCTCAGAGTGCCTCCTCTGTGTTCTCTTGAGCCTGGGAATCCCTTGTCTTGCAGTCTTACCTACCAGATGGGAAAATTTCTGACTCTGAGCAGTGTTCACAAATCCTGCTAAGTGAATAGAACCTCAGCCCCCTCGCCTCTAGCAGATAGCTTGATGAGTGGTGGGCATTTGCAGTAGTAGGTATCCATAAATCTTTATTGAAATGGTACTGGGCCACTCCTGGGGCCTCTAGGTTATCTGGTGCCTGTCCCTTTCTCTCTGATTTACCGTACATACATTATCATATGATGGTTCATTCCTAGGGTAAGGAAAAGAGTCAGATGTCTTCACTCTTGAGAAACTCTGCCTGGGACCTGGCATCCTGAGGGCAGACCAGGCTACTTCCAGGCAGGCCCCCCATTCTAGCTCCACCTCCCCTGCCATCGGGAAAGCCTGGGTAATAAGAAGGCAAGTAGAGAGGGTGACCTTGAGGCCCAAAGGCTAGGATGTATCTGAGGTGTATTTTCTTGGCATTTATAGGTTTAAGTTCTACTTGGGTGCAAGCGGTCTCAGGAAGGGAAGGAGGGAGGATGCTGGCATTTATAAAGTGCTTACTTCTTCCTACCTTCCTACTTTGGGCGATGAATATGTCTTCTCATCCAATCCTCCCATTGTTCCTGCCATCCCTGGTTATAGATTAGAAAACTGGGCCTCAGAAGTATTAAGAGGAACTCACCTAGCTACTGGTGGATGGCATGGGTGGCGGGAAAAGCACGAAGCAGCCCTGTGATGGGATTTTGATCTGGTGACGTTGGACAGGTTACCAGCTGAGTATCAATCAGTTCATCAGTAAAATGGGGATACTAATGCACAACTTCAGGGATGTGTTATATAAGACAAATAACCTCATGGGAAGCTCTCGGGGGTTGTGATTTTTTTTTAATTTTTTGCTTTTTTCCTTTTTAAGATTTTATTTATTTGTCAGAGAGAGTACGAGCGCACAAACAGGGAGCAGCAGGCAGAGGGAGAAGCAGGCTTCCTGCCAAGCAAGCAGCCAGATGCGGGACTAGATCCCAGGATCCCAGGATCATGACCTGAGCCGAAGGCAGACAGTTAATCAACTGAGCCACCCAGGTGTCCCAGGGGTTGTGATTATTGCCCATGGTCCTGCTGCTAGTTTGAAGGTCAAGGTCAGAGTGGTGCAGGTCAAGATCAGAGACTGGGCCATTTCAGCCCAAAGTTTCTGAGCTCTGTCTTTGTCTTCTTGCCTCCCTTACTCTGGGCCACGTAGTAACCTAAATCACAGGTTCAAATCCAAGGCAAACAATATTTCTAAAATACCTATGCCAGAAGATCTAGGTTTGAGTCCAGGGGACCATAGAAACCTGGGTGACCATGAGCACGTAGCTTACTTTCTAAGGCTTTTTTTTTTCTTTAAGATTTTATGTCTTTATTTGAGAGAAAGAGCAAGAGTGCACAAGCAGGGGGAGCAGCAGAGGGAGAAGGAGAAGCCCCACATCGCTGAGCAGGGAGCCTGATGTGGGGCTCCATCCCAGAGTCCTGGGATCATGACCTGAGCCGAAGGCAGACGCTTAATAGACTGAGCCACCCAGGCACCCCAATGCTTAGTTTTCTCACAGTAAAACTAGAGATGCCTTTCAGGCTTTCATGAGTATTATCCAGGCTTTTGGGGGTGCTAAGTGAGATCCAGGCTCTGGAAGTTCTCTGATGGTTTCAAAGCTTAGGGCAACAGGAGGAGTGATTATAAAATCAGCAAAGGAATAGAACCAAGAACTTCACTTCGAATCCAAGAGGCAGTTATCTTCCCCACTTCCAAAAAACAAAAAAAAGTTATTCTATCCGCTGAAAATTAGGGGAGGACCCTGAGGACAGGGATGATGCCTTTTTTTTTTTTTTTAAATCTTTGAATCCTTGGTACTCAGCCCGGGTTCTTGTAGAAGGGGTTCAGTAATGACCATGGAATGAATGAAAGGCTTGGGTACCATGGAAAAATCCCTGAGAAAAGTATTTTTATACTAACATGTCAATGACTGCAGTTCCTCCCCCAAGATGGGAGAGAGAATGGGATGCCAGGAACCTGCAAGGAAAGCAGAAGATTAAAAAAACAATGATCAGGGGCACCTGGGTGGCTCAGTAGGTTAAGCATCTGCCTTCAGCTCAGGTCATGATCCCAGTGTCCTGGGATGGAGCCCACCATTGGGCTCCCCACTCAGGAGGGAGCCTGCTTCTCCCTCTCCCTCTGCCTGCCACTCCCCCTGCTTGTCCTCTCTCTCTCTCTCTGTCAAATAAATAAAATCTTAAAAAAAAAATTAAAAATTAAATAAAAAAACAATGATCAGGAGCCCAAAATGGGTGTCTTGGCAGGCCAAAGGTTCCTAGGCTGTGCTCTGGGCTCCCAGCTTACACCCTTCCTCTCAGCAGCCAGAGCCCCTGCCCCACTGCTAGTTTCTACCCAACTACTGACCAGTGGCCTTTGCAGATGGGGAAACTGAGGTTCAGCAGCTGAAATCAACTCACTTGAGGTCGCACAGCACGGTACTGAGTTCATTTCATACTTCCTACCTTTAATCTCAAAAGCAGGTGGCAGATCTTTTCTTACAGAGTCCTCAAATTTTATTCCCCAGAAAGTCTGCTTCAAAAAAAAAAAAAAGTTCTGGCAACGATTAAATGGTACTTGCTAAACTTTTACTGGTTTTGAGCCCTTCCCAGGGAACCAAAGGTCACTGAGAATGCCTCCCTGGCCTGCCTGCCTGTCGCTGGCCTCCCAGAGTTGGTGAGGGCAGACCCTCTAGACCAGATGAACTCTGTAGAATTGCCTTTCGTGCCCGGGAAGCTGACTCCACCGGGCAGTGTCTGAGAAAGACCAAGGAGCTGAAAGTAGGAATGGTTGCACCTGACCAGGGTCCAATGGGTCAAGTGGCAGCTGCATGGAGTGGAGTAGAGCAGGGCAAGGAAGGAATATGAGCGGGCATCACCCTCACCACTGAACGTGGCGGTCGGTGAGGCTCTCGTGTCCTCCATCTTTGCAATCTTTTTGGCCTTCCCCAAAGCCTGCTGTCCCAAGAGGAAGGTAGCAGCTGCCTTCATTCTCTCTAGGGCCTTAGGGATATAAGAAGGCAGGAGGGGGCGAGGACAGTGCCTCGCCCAAAGGAAGGCTTTCCCTGCGGTGGGTGTTAAGGCATTGCAGATCATAGAATCTGTGATAGAAGGGACCCTAGAGGGGCGCCTGGGTGGCTCAGTTGGTTAAGCGACTGCCTTCGGCTCAGGTCATGATCCTGGAGTCCCGGGATCGAGTCCCGCATCGGGCTCCCTGCTCGGCAGGGGGTCTGCTTCTCCCTCTGACCCTCCCCCCTCTCATGTGCTCTCTCTCATTCTCTCTCTCTCTCAAATAAATAAATTAAAAAAAAAAAAAAGAAGAAGGGACCCTAGAGGTCATCCAAGCCAGTGAACCTCACACTTGGCTGCAGGCCAGAATTGCCTTTGGAAAAGGACAGATTCCTACGCCCATCTGAAAACAACTACAGCTAAATCTCTGGGGACAGATCTTGGGCATCTCCTCATACTCTCAAAACTAGAACCCGGTGCAGCCACTCTGGAAAACAGTATGGAGGTTCCTCAAAAAGTTGAAAATAGAGCTACCCTACGACCCAGCAATTGCACTATTGGGTATTTACCCCAAAGATACAAATGTAGTTATCCGAAGGGGTATGTGCACCCCAATGTTTATAGCAGCAATGTCCACAATGGCCAAACTATGGAAAGAGCCCAGATGTCCTTCAACAGGTGAATGAATAAAGATGTGGTATATATACACGATGGAATATTATGCAGCCATTGAAAAAAAAAGAAATCTTGGCATTTACAACGACATGGATGGAACTAGAGGGTAATATGCTAAGCGAAATAAGTCAATCAGAGAAAGACAATTATATGATCTCACTGATATATGGAATTTGAGAAACAAGGCAGAGGATCATAGGGGAAGAGAGGAAAAAATGAAGACGAAACCAGAGAGGGAGACAAACCATAAGAGACTCTTAATCTCAGGAAACAACTGAGGGTTGCTGGAGTGGAGGTGGGGGTGGGAGGGATAGGGTGGCTGGGTGATGGACACTGGGGAGGTTATGTGTTGTAATGAGCACTGTATATTGTGTAAGGCTGATGAATCACAGACCTGTATCCTTGAAACAAATAATACATTATATGTTAATAGTAATAATAAAAAAAAACTAGAACCCGGGACCCGAATCCAGTCATCTGTATCAAACCCTTAAATCTCTACCAAAAGCTAATCCAGCCTCTGCCTGAACTTGGGAAGAAAGAACTCACACCCTCCACCCCAAACTGCTCATTGCATTGCTATACCTTCCAGCTCTGCTTACACCACTGTTGTTATCAGATAATGATTAGTGATCATTAACATCTGTCAAGTACTTGGCCGTTGACCCTTTGGCACAGAGGCTAAGCTTCCAATTTCTAGACTGAGACAGGCCTGGGTTCAAATCTGCAGCACTTTATATTTAGTTTTGTCACTTTGGGCAAAGTGACAAAGGACTCTGAGCCTCAGTTTCCTCATCTGTGAAATGGGGATACTTTGTGTAGAATCACGTAACGGTGCCTGACACCATGCTTGGCATTATGTCCTCTCAATTAAAAAGTTGTTCCTCCAGGGGCGCCTGGCTGGCTCAGTCTGTTAAGCATCTAGTGTAAAGCCACTAACCTAGGAAGCCAGCTGTGTGCCAAGCTCAAGCTTAGGCATAACACATCCCTTGGCTTATTCAACCCTCACACCTGGCCAGGTAGATGATTTTTCCTTAGTTTACATTTGAGGTGTAGAGAGGTTAAGTAACCTATACAACAATGCACAGCTGAAACTGACAGGCCTGGGATTTGATCTGAGGTCTCCCTCTACCCTGTACCCCATACCCGGAACCAGACTGGAACAAAGGAGTGGAATTTGAATTGAAGTCTAAGTCTGAAATGCAGTTTTCTTTAGAAATCATCTAGATAAATATTCGCTCATTTCTTACCTAACGATAATCCCTTGCATTGACAGTATGCTTTCTTCCCCCGTGAATGTACACCTTCATGTTTTTTCTATTTTTGTGGGGGGAAGTACTGATATTTGCTCATGGTACTCATGGCATAAAATTCGCAAGGTACAAAAGAATATTGAAAACAGTTTTCAGTTCTTAAGAAAGACACAGAATTACCATATGACCCAACAATTGCATTCCTAGATATGTACCCAAACGAATTGAAAACAGGTATTCTTTTTTTTTTTTTAAGATTTTATTTATTTATTTGAGAGAGAGAGAATGAGAGAAAGCACATGAGCAGGGGGAGGGTCAGAGGGAGAAGCAGACTCCCTGCTGAGCAGGGAGCCCGATGCGGGACTCGATCCCGGGACTCCAGGATCATGACCTGAGCTGAAGGCAGTCGCTTAACCAACTGAGCCACCCAGCGCCCAAAAACAGGTATTCAAACCAAAACCTGTACGTGAGTGTTCATAGCAGCGCTGTTACCAGTAGCCAAAAGGTAGACAACCAAATGTCTATCAACTTATGAATAGATAAACAAAATGTGGTACGTCCATATAATGGAATGTAAAATCCACGATGAGGATCGGCATGGATGAACCTCAGAACACACTAAATCAAAGAAGTCAGGCACAGAAGGTCACATACTGTATGACTCCAATTATATGAACTATCCAGAATGGGCAAATCCATAGAGACAGCAGATTAGTGGTTGCCAGGGGCTAGGGGCTCAGGATGGGTGGGGGATACTGCTACTGCGGATGGCGGGTTCTTTTTAGGGTGATGAAAATGTAGAACAACATTGAGGTGATGGTTCAACTGTATGGAAATTTTACACTTTATTTTTTTAAGATTTTATTTACTTGTCAGAGAGAGCACAAGCAGGGGAAGCTGCAGGCAGAGGGAGAAGCAGGCTCCCCACCAAGCAAGGACCCCAGGATCATGACCTGAGCCCAAGGCAGCCGCCTAACCAGCTGAGCCACCCAGGCATCCCTTTCTTTAAGATTTTATGTATTTATTTAAGAGAGAGAGCAAGCACAAGGGGTGGGGGGAGAGGGAGAAGCTGAGCAGAGACCCTGATGCGGGTCTCAATCCCAGGACCCCAAGATGATGACCCGAGCCGAAGGCAGAGGCTTAACCAACTGAGCCCCAGAAATTGTACACTTTAAAATGGTTCATTTTGTGTTATGTGAATTTTACCTCAACTTTATTAAAAGAGAATTGAACATTGAGTCTCTCCCCCCAATCCTATCCCCTAGCAACTGATACACAAAGAGATATTCTGAGCATTTATAAACATTTGTGTGTACAGTTTTTCATATAAATGGCAGCATCTTGTATATGTCATTCTGTACCTTGTTTCTTTCACTTAACAGATTTTGGAGATTATTCTACATAAGCACTTACAGACTTGCTAGGCTCTTGGCTTTAACATCTCTCTACTGTTCCATTTTCTAGATGTGCCCTGGTTTATTTAGCCTGTCTGTCCCCTTTTGATGGACATTTAGATTGTTTCCAGTATTTTGCTATTTCAAATAAGGCTGCCATGAATAGCTTTGTACATGGGTCATTTCACACATGCCTCTATCTGCAGGGACTTCCTAGAAATGGAGTTGCTGGGTCAAAGGGCATGCACATTTTAATTTTTCCAGTTGCAAAAATAACACATTCTTGTTACACAAATTTCAAACAACTCTAAAGCTCATAGGCTAGAAAGGGAAAGAAACTCTGCCCACAACCCCTATCCTCCCTCTTCTTCATCTATCCCCCTTTTCTGTGCACTTCCTCCTTGGCCCCTGGTCTGCAGCTCTCAGAGCCTTCCCTGCCTGACCGATTCTGGGTCTCCCCTCCACCCGCCCCCCTTCCTTCCCTCATCCCTCAGTAGAGACTTTCTCATCTGTCCCCAGGGCCTGGGCTGGGACTTAGGCTCATGGTCAAATATAGCCTGCTACCACCAAACCTACAAATGGCAGGTCCCTGGCAAATGCTTTCAAATCATAAAATGACCAAACCAAAAGATGAGGGGTTTCTCACCCAAACCTCATATTCCACCTTACATAGGAGGCAACTGAGGCCCACAGAAGGGAAATGTGGCTCAGTGAGTGGGTTTATAGAGCCAGGAAGAGAAAGCCACATTGCCTGACACCCTGTTCAGGAGTCAATAATTATTGAGTACCATAAGTGCCCACTGTGTCAGGCACTGTTCTAGGCACTAGGCTCTAGCAATGAATGAGACAAACTTCACATTAGTTTCAGGGAGACCAACAAAAAACAAGTGAACAAATATTTCACCTGGTGGTTAAGTGCCATGTAAGAATAAAGAGTGACTTGAGGGCGCCTGGGTGGCTCAGATGGTTAAGCATCTGCCTTCAGCTCAGGTCATGATCCCAGGGTCCTGGGATCGAGTCCCGCATCGGGCTCCCTCTCCTTGGGAGCCTGCATCTCCCTCTGCCTCTCTCTCTCTGTCTCTCATGAATAAATAAATAAATAAAATCTTAAAAAAAAAAAAAGAGTGAGTTGAGCCCAGGAATTTTAATTGGGTGGTGATATGTGAGCTAGAACCTGAATGACAGGAAAGTGGGTGGCTCAGTCATTAAGCATCTGCCTTCGACTCAGGTCATGATCCCTGGGTCCTGGGATCGAGCCCTGCATCGGGCTCCCTGCTCCACGGGAAGCCTGCTTCTCCCTCTCCCACTCCCCCTGCTTGTGTTCCCTCTCTCGCTGTGTCTCTCTCTGTCAAATAAATAAATAAAATCTTTAAAGAAAAAAAAAGAAAGTGCCAGCTAAGCCAGCACATGCAAAAGTCCTGAGGTAGGAAGAATATCTGTGTATTCAACAGACAAAAAGAAGGTGCACAGGGCTAGTCACTTAAGGGCCCTGGAGGCAGAGTGAAGTCATTCTTCAAAGCCATAAGGCCGGCTTTGACTGTCCCCCCAAGCTTTGCCCCCAGTAGCTCACAGCCTGGAGGACACAGAAGGGGTTCCTTGCACCCTCGCTGAATGAATGAATGAATGAGCACTGTGTGTTAAAGGTGAGTGGAGAAGCACAGAGGTGTGTTACTGAATCCTTGAATAGACATAGATTCAAACCCCAGATTACTAGCTGTGTGGCTTAGGGCCTGCTGTTTACCTGAATAATTATGGCAGCCATTCTTCCTGGACTTTGTGAGCTATACAGTTAACATCCGTGTTGCAAATCTGCCCTTGTAGCTGTAGTGAGAAAGCAGCCAGACAATACAAAAACAAAGGTGTCACTGTGATCCCATAAAACTTTATTTGCAAAACCAGGCTGTGGGCCAATCCGTATCTTAGAGAGCACTTCAAATGTACCAGGTACGGTTGTAAGACCCTTATGTATATTAACACCTGTATAATGAGGAGCTCAACAGATAAGTTGTTCTGTATCTCATGTGGGTCTTGGACACCACTGAGATTCAGGTGGTGTCTGGATGTTCTCTCCAGAAATCTACACACACACACACACACACAGTTGTACACACAGCTCCAGGGTTAAAGACCTTCTGAGGCTTTTGTGGGCCCCCTGGATGGATAATCCTGAAGACCCTTTCTGCCTCAGACAGTATCCAGGTGGTAGTGCTAGGAACTGTGGAATGGCAGTGGGAAGGCTCTGAGAGACAGTGAGGGAACCAGACCTCCAGAGTGGAGGTTGTGGCTGGGACAGTGGTGGAGTACCTAGTTGAGAAGAGTCTATAGCGTGAGCCCCTGGAGGGCTTCCTTCCCAAAGTGAATGGCAGAAAAAGCCTAGCCTGGGGAGGAGCCCAGCAGGAGCCCCTCTTAGTCCTGTCTCCTGGCAGCAGCTATAGGTCAAGTACATCTCTTCAACTCTGCCTCCACTGTAAAATGAAGGACTTGGGTTAGACTCATTCCTTCCAGCTACAGGTGTTTATGGGCACCTACTGTAGACCACAGACTCCACTGGAACTCACCGGTGATGAAGCAACCTCAAGAACAAAGAACTATGCACAAACAGAATGAGAAGCCACTTGTGGCCTTCAGCCAGACTCGGGGGGGAAGGCCCCTGGGAGGCCACGGCGCGAGAGCCAGACCCTGAAGATGGGCCAGGCAGAGGAAAGGACATGGGTGTAGGAAAACTCTGAGTGTGGAGGGCCTGGTTTGGCTGGAGCGTCAGGTGAACAGAGAAGAACTCTCAGGAGGAAGGCAAGAAGGAGAATTGGGTCCATGAGTGGTTAGGGCCCTGGTGGGAGCTAGACCAAGGGTCTCGAGGGGTGACAACTGTAGGGCCTTACAGTAGAGAAAGAGACAAGCACTGGGCCTCACAGAGCTTTGTAGGAGGAGAGCAGGAGGGAGTAGGAGGCCTGGGTGGAGGGCACCAGAGGCAGGACAGAGAAGAAAGCCAGATTTGATAGGACATTTGTCTCCTGGGCTGGAAATGGGAGGCTGGAGCTGGGAACAGATTAAGGAAAAGCCTACCCAATGTGAATGGTAGGCAGTAGCTGCCTTCTCAGGAGAGATATTGGTAGGTGCTGCAGGAAGCAAATTTGGGAGGTTCCATTGCTCCCTTTCCACCGTTAACACTTCTGGGAGGCCCACAATGCATGTTAGCATGTGAAAGGCTCACAGCGGGCAATGAGACACCGGTTTAGCTGTTTCTACAGGCTGTTGGGTCTGGGGGCTCATGGAGGCTCACGTGTGGACTTAAACTGGAAGAACATTTCAGGCAAAATAAATAAACCTAAGCAGGCATCAAAAAGATTTAACCATCAGAGCACCTGACTAGCTCAGTTGGTGGAGCATTTGACTCTTGACCTTGGGATCGTGACTGGGAGCCCAAAATTGGGTATAGAGATTACTTAAAAAGATTTAACCATCTGACAAAGTTGAGTATATTTTTTAAATGTTTTGAAGTACCGTAGCTTCAGTTAGAGGGATGGATGGACTAAGTGTCACGCTGCTTAAAGCAACCTGAGCCTTGTCCATCTCTAGTGAAACCCATCTCCCCTCAACATTCTAACCCAAGAGATTGGGGTTGTTATCCCTGTTCCAGATGAGGCCACTGTGGCTCAGAGAAGTTTAGAAGCTGCCCCAAGATCACACAGCAGGAAAGTGGGGAAGCCAGGGCAGGACTAGAACCCTCCTTGCTCTTAAACTCCAGGACATACAATCTGGCAATTAAATTTAACTCTTACGAAGTTGGGGTTAAAAGTAGAAGCAACAGGGGTGCCTGGCTGGCTCAGTTGGTAGAGTGTGTGACTCTTGACCTTGGGGTTGTGAGTTCGAGCCCCACGTTGGGTGTAGAGATTACTTAAAAATAAAATCTTAAAAAAAAAAAAAAGGAGTGACATTAAATCCATGGTTGGCGGACAAAGCATGTACGTCCATGTTGCCCACCCCCATGTCAGTGCAGATGGCCTGTCTGCCACCCGTCCTTAGCCCCCAGCTCTTTCAGAGTTGCGGGCTGTCCTGAGACACCGAAACCAGGAGAAATGGCAGGGTGTCAGGCCTGGTGCCGCCGATAGAAATAGGCAAACTGAGAAGAGGGAACAATTTAGCAGGATGATTTTAGTTCATTGTCATCAGACACACTTGGATCCACCACTTATCAGCTATGTGATCTGGGACAATGAATAAACTGTCATTTAAGTGAAATGGGGATAGGAGCGGTACCTACCCTGAAACGTTTATGAAAATGAAATCAGTACTGTATGTGTATGTGGCCGAGGCTTTTGATTGTTAGTGTTGATTATCCTCAGGTGGCTGGGGTGGGTCCTGAGGTTTCTTTGGCTCTCTGCAGGACTCTAATGAGTTCACATTTTGAGTCTAAGATCTCCCAAGGTGTTGGAGCTGCAGGATAAGGGGTCAGAAGGGTGGGGCGGAAACTGGTCTGAGTCTGCAGCACAGCTCAAAGGTGGTCTCTGGGTATCTGGAGCCAGAGCAGGGGGCAGGGCATCTTCTGCAGAGGAGCTCAGAGATGCTACCTGAGCTCTTTTCCCTTCTCAGTCCCTGCTAAGCACTCACCAACCAAGCCCCTCTCCCCACACTCCGTTTGAAGTCACCCTTGGAGAGGGAGCAAGCCAGGGCTCTGGCGTCAAAACACTAGAGGTCACATCTTGCTCTGTCAAGCTCTGTGAACGTGGGCAAGTCAGTCAATGTCTCTCATTGGCCATTTCCCCATCTGTGCAATGGGATATAGAATAATGCTAATCCCAGGGGAGAGGTTGAGAAGGTAGGTCTACATTGTAAAGAGAGGCTATGAAAGCACTATTAAACTTTAAAGGTCACACAAATGCTGAGCGTACCTTTTTTTACAGAGCTGGTATCATTGGCACCTCTTCCGTGAAGCCTTCCTTGGACTGCCCAGTTGGAAGAGATTTCTTCCTCCACTGATTTCCCACTGCTGCTCACCTGAACATTACAAAAATAGATGCTGCCCCCATCAAGAGGCACAATTCTGAGTACAGAACATGCCAGGTCTCCTGAGTTCCAGTTAATGTGTTGGTCGTTTCTCTTGGCACTCCTCTTGTGGTCTGTCCACCAAGCACTTTCCTAACACTTGTCCTGTTCTCCCTCTGCAGGAAGTAAGACCAGTCAGGTTCATCCTGTGTGGCTCTGCCCCCTGAACACATACCTTGAGGCACCGTGGAGTCCTTAACCCAAGTGGGCCAATAGGGTCTTTCCCTGAGAATTTACATTTGGATCTGTGATTGACAGGGAGTCAATTCAGCATCTCCGAGTATTTTTAAGTAATCTCTATACCCAATGTGAGGCTTGAACTTACAACCCTGAGACAAAGAGTTGCATGCTCTACCGACTGAGCCATCCAGGTGCCCTGAGATTGAAGCATTAATTTAAGAAATTACCCATAGCCTCAGATAGTTTCAGTGATGAATTCTACAAAATATTTAAAGAATATGGCTCCATTTATATAAAATTCTATAAATGCGAACTAGTCTATAGTAACTGAAAGTGGCTGCCTGGGCTGAGAGTCAGCGGGGAGCTGGAGGGATTAAGGGGGGGCAGGAGGAAACTTTTGTGGGGGATGGATATGTTCATTATCTTGAATGTGATGATGGTTTCACAAATGTATGCCTATGGCAAAACTTACTAAATTGG
Source organism: Neomonachus schauinslandi (assembly GCF_002201575.2). Lineage (NCBI taxonomy): Eukaryota > Metazoa > Chordata > Mammalia > Carnivora > Phocidae > Neomonachus > Neomonachus schauinslandi. Next base: position 103,300,811 of record NC_058411.1, read on the forward strand.
ACAGCTATATATTGCCATCTAAGCACTGCTTTAGCTGCATCCCATAAGCTTTGGTACAGGATTTTAATTTATTTCAAAGTATTTTCTACTTCCCTTGTGATTTCTTTTTTGGACCATGGCTTATTTCAGAGTTGTTGCTTAATTTCCACATGTCTGTGAATTTTCCAAATTTCCTTTTGTCATTAATTTCTAATTTCATCCCATGTGGTCTCACTTTCATTTTTATTTTTGAAAGATCTTTTTTTTTTACCTAGGTAAACATTTTTTACCTACGTAAAGATTTTTTTTTTGACTATTATAAAAGTTTATTTAACAAAAAAGTTCAGTATGAAAATGCACACGACCTGATTTTTATATTGTAGTAAAACAGGTACTATGGAGGGGACATGTGGAAGCAGTTGATTTCTTCTGATGAACACACCCATTGTTTATACTCGCTCCAAGGCTTCTAACATGATGATACTATTTCCTCGTATTACCACCATTCCAATATTATTCTGTTGCCCACTAGTTGCCATCTCCACACATTCATCTATCACAAGATTCATAAACGGATCGAACCCCCGCAATATTCCTTGGACATGCCTGCCACCATTTAATTTCAATGACAATTTCTTGTCCATAAATTTTTTCAACTCGGGAGGGTGAGCTTTGCTCATGGTGTCCACTCCGCGAGTTCAAAGATGCCTCCAAACGGAATTCGTGGCGTCCCTCACGCTCCCCTGGTAGGCCCCATGATTTTTTTTTTTTAACCTAGGTAAACATTTTAGGTTGATGTTGTATTTTTTTTCTTTCTGTATTTTATTTTTATTTTTTTAAGTTTTATTTATTCATTTATTTTTTTTTTAATTTTTATTCTTATGTTAATCCCCATACATTACATCATTAGTTTTAGATGAAGTGTTCCATGATTCATTGTTTGTGCATAACACCCAGTGCTCCATGCAGAACGTGCCCTCCTCAATACCCATCACCAGGCTAACCCATCCTCCCACCCCCCTCCCCTCTAGAACCCTGTTTGTTTTTCAGAGTCCATCGTCTCTCATGGTTCGTCTACCCCTCCGATTTCCCCCGCTTCATTCTTCCCCTCCTGCTACCTTCTTCTTCTTCTTTTTTTTTTTTCTTAACATATATTGCATTATTTGTTTCAGAGGTACAGATCTGAGATTCAACAGTCTTGCACAATTCACAGCGCTTACCAGAGCACATACCCTCCCCAGTGTCTATCACCCAGTCACCCCATCCCTCCCACCCCACCCCCCACTCCAGCAACCCTCAGTTTGTTTATTTATTCATTTATTTAAGTAATCTCTACACCCAAAATGGGGTTTGAACTCACGACTGATCCAGCCAGGCACCTCTCTTTCTGTATTTTAAAGATGTGGCTCCACTGTCCTCTTCCTTGCATGCTTTCTGACAAAAAAACCTGTTAGCATTATTTTTGTTTGTATGTAATATGTCTGGCTGCTTTTATTTATTTATTTATTTTTTATTTTTAAGTAAGCTCCATGCCCAGCATGGAGCCCAACACAGGGCTTGAACTCATGATCCTGAGATCAAGACCTGAGCTGAGGTCAAGAGTCAGATACTTAATCGACTGAGCCACCCAGGTGCCCCACTCTAGCTACTTCTAAATCTTTCCCTTTATCACATTTTAAAAACAACTTATGATATACCTTGGTATAGGTTTTATGGAGGGGAGGGGGCTGGGTCCACTGTATTTTATTGGTGTACATGATATGGAAGGTTCCCTAAGCCCCTCCCCCTCTTCAGGGATTCTGGGATGGAAACTGTATAGAATCTCAGTGTATTGGGAAGTTGAGTTGGGGTAAACCCTCTCAAGCAGCTGAGGGTCTCTCTCTTGTGTTCTTGCTGGGGCTGTTGGTCTAGGAGACTCTTACTCCTTGGAGGCCATGTGGGCCCTAAGGTCTACCACCCTATTGCTATAGTGAAATTCACTGTTGTACCAGGAAATGAGCTTGGCAAAGTGATCACTGAGGGCAACACAAGCCCCAGCATCCAAGGTGGAAGAGAGGGTATCCCTGTTAAAGTTGCAGGACAAACCTGGTCCTCAGTGCAGCCCAGGATGCCCTTGAGGGGGCCCTCCAATGCCTGTTTCACCACCTTCTTGATGTCATCAGATATGGCAGCTTTCTCCAGGCGGCAGGTCATATCCTGCTGACACATTGAGAGTGGAGACGTGGAAGACCATGTTTGTGAGCTTCCCATATAGCTCAGGAATTACCTTGCCCTCAGCTTTGGCAGTGCCAGTAGAAGCAGGGATGATGTTCTGGGCAGCCCATGGCCATCATGCCACAGCGAGGTCATCCACAGTCTTCTGGGTGGCAGTGATGGCATGGATTGTGGTCATGAGTCCCTCCCTGATACTAAGGTTGTCATGGATGACATTGGCCAGGATGGGCCAAGCAGCTGGTGGTGCAGGAAGCATTTGAGGGTCTTGAGGGAGTTGTCATAGTTCCCATGGTTCATGCCCATCACAAACATGAGGGCATCAACAGAAGGGGCAGAGATGGTGACCCTTTGGATTCTACCTTCAAGTGAGCCCTAGCCTTCTCCAAGGTAGTAAAGACACTAGTGGACTCTACATACTCAGCACCAGCATCACCCCATTTGATATTGGTGGGATCTCACTCCTGGAACATGGAAATGGGCCTTCCCTTGATGCCCATTCTTAGCTTTGACTGTGCCATTGAACTTGCCACGTGTGTAATCTTACTGGAGCATGTAGACCACATAGTTGAGATCAATGAAGGGGTCATTGATGGTAACATTACTGCCCTTAGGGCCCTGGCTGGCACAGTTGGTAGAGCATGCAACTCTTAATCTCAGGGTTGTAAATTCGAACCCCACATTGAGTGTAGAGATTACTTAAAAATAAAACCTTAAGGAATGCCTGGGTGGCTCAGTCGGTTAAGCGTCTGCCTTCGGCTCAGGTCATGCATGATCCCAGGGTCCTGGGATCGAGTCCCACATTGGGCTCCTTGCTCAGTGGGGAGCCTGCCTCTCCCTCTGCCTTTGGCTCCCTCTGCTTGTGTTCTCTCTTTCTCTGACCAAAAAAAAAAAAAAAGTAGCCCTGATGACCAGGTATCCAATATGGCCAAATCCATTTACCACAATCTTTACCATTGTGTCCCAGGGACCCAGCTGGCCCTGCACAAGAAGATGTAGCTGTCTGTTGAGCTGGGAGGAGAGCTTGGTATAGTTTTTTTATGTGATTGTGGTTGGGGTTCACTAAGTATCTGAGATCTATGGATTTATCAAATTTTTCAATCAAAATTTTCATCAAATTTAGAAGTTTTTCAGTTACTTTTTTTCCTTTTCCTTCAAGTATTTCTTTTTCTTGTCCTCTTCCCTCTTTGGGGGACTCTAGTTACACAAATATATTAGGTCACATGACTCCCAATGCCATGTTATTATTAATTTGAAGCCTTTTTTCTTTGTGTATTTCATTTGGGATAGTTTCTGTTACTATGTATTCAAGTTCACTAGTCTTCTGCCACATCTAATGTTCCATTAATCCATCTAGTGTATTTTTTATATCAGACATTATAGTTTTCAGCTTTAGAAATCCAATTTGGGTCTATTAAAAAATATCTTCTATTTCTCTACTTAACATGGTCAGCCTTTGCTTTATCTTCTTGCACATATGGAACATAGTTATAATAACTGTTTTAATGTCTGTCTCCTAATTCTATCATCTGGGTAACTTCTGGGTAGGTTTCAACTGATCAGTATTTTCTTTTCATTATGGGTCATACTTTCCCGTTTCTTTGTATACATGCAAATTTTTATCAGTTGCCAGACATTGTGAATTTTATTTTGTTAGATGCTGGACATTTTTGTATTCTTATCAGTATTCTTGAGTTTTGTTCTGGGATGCAAAAGCACTTGGAAACAGTTTGGTCCTTTTTCAAATCTTGCTTTTGTTAGATGGGGCCAGAGCAGTGTTTTGTTTTCACCCACTTCTGAGTCAAAAGGTCTGGTGAGTGCTCCACTCAATGCCCCATTAATTGTGAGGTTTCCACTCTGGTTTGTGGGAGCCAGCACTATTCTCAGCCTTGTGTGAGCTCCAAGGATTATTCTCTCTAATCGTATTGGTTGATTCTAACGGTGCTTTTTTTTTTTTTTTTTTAAGATTTTATTTATTTATTTGACAGAGAGAGACACAGCAAGAGAGGGAACACAAGCAGGGGGAGTGGGAGAGGGAGAAGCAGGCTTCCCTCTGAGCAGGGAGCCCGATGTGGGTCTTGATCCCAGGACCCTGGGATCATGACCTGAGCCGAAGGCAGACGCTTAACGACTGAGCCACCCACGCGCCCCCTAACCGTGCTTTCTAGTAGTATCTTCACATGCAGGCACCAAGCTGAATGACTGAAGACCTACAGTCTGTAGTGCTCCAGAATTCTCTCTGGGTGCAACTCGTTCTTTTTTGGTTCTCCGCTTTGTGTCCCCAGACTCCTGACTTCATCTTGTCAGTGCAGGGAGAATGCCAGACCCCACCTGCTCTCCTCTCCCTATGCTCTGGTCTGGAAACGTTCTTCAGGAAGTAAAGTGGGGCATCCGTAGGGCTCTCCTCATTGGTTTCCTGACTCTCAGGAGTCACTGCTTTTCATTGTCTAGTGTCCAGTGTCTTGAGAACCATTGTTTCATATATTTTTGGGGGTATTTTAGTCATCTTAGGTGGGGACATAAATCCAGTCTTGGTTACTCCATCTCAGCTGGAAGCAGAAATTCTCGTGATGGTTTGTTCATTTGTCCAGTGGGCACTTACGGGGGGAGAGCTTGCTGAGGCCTCCCTCGCAGTGGTCTGTGGCTCTCCAGACACTCCAGATTTTCCTCTCTCAGGGCCTTGGTGTGGGCCCTTTCCTCTGTCTGGACTGCTCTGTTTAGCTGTCCTTCCCTCTCTCAGCTCAGAGGCCTAATCTGACTACTCTGTGTAAAGTGAATCGCTCTCTTTTTTATTTCCCATCACACTTCTGCTTTCCTTTACAAGTTCTTTTACTAGAGTGGAGGCAGGTATTTCTGTCAGATTCGCTGGAGCCAGCTCAGGGCCAGGCACACTATAGGTGTTCAAGGAATATTTATTGAATGACTAAGGTCTTTGTATATTTCATGGTACCTGTCATATAACAGAGCTCGGTCAAACCGGGTTGCTTGGCTATGGGAGCACAGCTCCCTGCCTGAGGTCCCCAGCAGGGAAGGGATGCAGGGCCCCTGGACTGAGGCCACACTCTCCTTAGTGATAACTGAAGGCCCCCGGGTGCCGGCCAGGGGAGGGCTGACAGGTGGGGCTGATGAGTTCCAGACCCAGGCCTCTGGGCCCCGGCACAGCCCGACAGAACCGGACGCTGGGCAGGAGCCAGAGCCAAGCTTCCATGACGTGGCTGCCTTCAAGGGCCATGCTCCTCCCTAGGCCCTTGGTGGGGCTTCAGGTCTCACCCACGCCTCTCAGAGCTGTGTGCCACTGGGCCCTGCAGAAAGATGGAGCCGTCCTCCCTGGTTCGAGTCCCAGATCTGGTTGTGTGACCACTGACAACTATCAGAACACTCACAGAGTTGGCCCTATAAAGTCAAAAGTACTCTGTACACTGAAAACCTCTGTAAACCGAAGTCAAGTGCTCACTGAACTGGCAAGGCCTCAGGAAACTTCTGTTCCGAAGCCCTACTTTTGACAAAAGGAGAGCCTGAGGTTTAAATGAAATAGTGTGTGTAGACTGTTTAGCACCAGGTTTGGACTTTGTGTTTTTTTTTTTTTTTAAAGATTTTTATTTATTTATTTGACAGAGAGAGACACAGCGAAAGAGGGAACACAAGCAGGGGGAGAGGAAGAAGCAGGCTTCCCACTGAGCAGGGAGCCTGATGTGGGGCTCGATCCCAGGACCCTGGGATCATGACCCAAGCCGAAGGCAGACGCTTAACGACTGAGCCACCCAGGCGCCCTGAGAGACTTTGTGTTTTTATTCTAGCTACTAACCACCTGCCTACCTCTGGCTGAGCAGCCTGTGCCTCAGCGCCTTCCTGCTTCCCAACAGCGCTTCCTGCCTCAGCTGGGGGCATTGATCCATCTGGGTTTGTTTGTTTGTTTGTTTGTTTGAAGATTTTATCTATTTGTGAGAGAGCGAGAGCAAGCAGGGGGAGGGAGAGGGACAAGCAGACTCTGCACTGAGCGTGGAGCCTGAAGTGGGGCTCAATCTCAGGACCTCGAGGAGTTGGACATTCAACTCACTGAGCCACCCAGACACCCCCATATGTTTTGGTGGTTTTTTTTTTTTAAAGATTTTATTTATTTATTTGAGAGAGAGAGAATGAGAGAGAGCAAGCACATGAGAGGGGGGAGGGTCAGAGGGAGAAGCAGACTCCCCGCTGAGCAGGGAGCCCGATGCAGGACTCGATCCCGGCACTTCAGGATCGTGACCTGAGCCGAAGGCAGTCGCTTAACCAACTGAGCCACCCAGGCGCCCTGTTTTGGGTTTTTTTTAAGATTTTTTTTTATTATTTGAGAGAGAGCCCACACACAAGCATGTGAGCTGAGGGGAAGAGCGGAGGGAGAGGGAGAAGCAGACTCCTCGATGAGCAAGGAGCCCAACTGGCTCCATCCTGGGACCCTGGGATCATGACCTGAGCCGAAGGCAGATGATTAACTGACTGAGCCACCCAGGTGCCCCCCATCTGTCTTCAACAAGGATTATAGTTACCATTTTTTGAGCATTTATGAGGTACCAGGCCATGAGCTAAGCATTCTGCATGGATCACTTAATTCTTTTGTCATAGGATGAGATATTATTGTCCCCATTTTACTGATGAGGAAGCTGAGGCTCAGAGACATTAAGTAATCTCCCCAAGGCCCTATAATTAGTAAGTGGCTGAGAGTGTTTAGACCCCAGAATGGGAAGTCTCCAAGTGTCTACGTTCTGATTTCTCTTCCCTTAGATGTCTCTTCTAATAACTTATATTTCCTGCTGGCTATTCCTTCCTGGGTCTTTGGGAAGGTTTCTGAGAATCCACTTGGTCAGTCACCAGAAGAGGGCAAGACATGGTCTAAAACCTCCAGCTGAAAGCCTGCTGTGAGGCCTAGCTAGGAGTCTATTTTTTTAATTTTTATTTATTTATTTTTAAAGATTTTATTTATTTATTTGACAGAGACACAGCGAGAGAGGGAACACAAGCAGGGGGAGTGGGAGAGGGAGAAGCAGGCTCCCCACTGAGCAGGGAGCCCAATGCAGGGCTCAATCCCAGGACCCTGGATCATGACCCGAGCCGAAGGCAGACGCTTAATGACTGAGCCACCCAGGCGCCTCTAGCTAGTAGTCTTTAATTTAGAGCTGGCAGTAAGGATATCTCTGAGGGTCAAAGATAATCCCCTGTCAAAAACACTGCCCTGGGGGATGAAATCAGGTGTGGGCAGGAGCCCACAGACCCAGCTATTGTCTCAGCAAGTGTCCTGCCAGCCTGCTCTCTAGAGGCCCCCAGTTATACCTTCCCCCTGGGATGGCGGGAGCTGCAGGTGGAGACAGGCCAGTAGAGTCCAGCCCTGCAGGAGCTCCACACGGGCGAGGTCACCTCTGATGGGGCCACTGGGAGGCTGGCCTCTCTAAGAGGGGGTGAAACTGGAACCAGCTTCGAAGACCTTGCCAATTTGGATGAAGGAGAGTGGTGGTGGGATGGGCAGCCTTTCTAGCACAGAGAAGCCAGGAGTGCTGGTCAGGCCATCCAGCCTTTCCCAGGCTCTTCACATGTATCCCAGCATGTCTACACCACGGCCCTACTAGTGAGGGGTTATTAGTGCCACTTGGCAAATGACGAAACCGAGCACAGGGTCCAAGACTGCAGGCAGGATGTGCTGAATGCCAGATGATGAGGTGGGTCATTCTAAGGGAGGCCATGGGGGACCACAGGAGGTTCCTAAAGCCTCAGGACGTTACCTGGGCAGTGTGTGGGGTGGAGGGGAAGAGTGGAGGCCGGAGACAGTGCAGAGACTGTTGGAGCAATCTCAATGGGCTATGAGGGAGGTCTGGACCAGGGCAAGAGCTGGGAAATAGAGGCCTGGGGGGATGGGGCTGGGCTGATGGAAGGTGCAGGAGGTCTGAATGGGAAGGGGTCTCAGAGATCATCTACCCAAGCCACCTGTTTTATACAAGGAAACTGCGGCCCAAGGAGGGAAAGGGGCTTACCTAAGGACACACAAGAGGTTAATAATAGAGCCACACTGGAGCGCCTGGCTGGCTCAGTCACTAGGGCATACAACTCTTGAGGTCATGAGTTTGAGCCCCACATTGAGCATAGAGTTTACTTTTAAAAAGTTTTTAAGGGGCGCCTGAGTGGCTCAGTCGTTAATCATCTGCCTTCGGCTCAGGTCATGATCCCAGGGTCCTGGGATCGAGCCCCACATCGGGCTCCCTGCTCCGTGGGAAGCCTGCTTCTCCCTCTCCCACTCCCCCCCACTTGTGTTCCCTCTCTCGCTGTCTCTCTGTCAAATAAATAAATAAAATAAAATAAAAATAAAGTTTTTAAAATAGTAGAGCCACGCTAAAAAAAAAAAAAAAAAACCAAAACCCTAGAAGCTCAAGGACACCCCCATGAAATACGGAGCCACGTTTTCTCCTATAATAGACCACCCTCCCCCAGGGATCAAGCCCTTACCTGGGGTTATCAAGGGTCCCAGTATGATCCAACTTAGCTTCTGTCTCACTGTGGGACCCCAGAGCCTCCCCTCTCATTCCCTGGGTCCCAGTTAGCTCATCTGTGAATTGAGGCCATCAGGCCAGCCGACTGCTAACACCCCTTTATGCCCTAAGTATCCAGAGAAAGGCTAGGGCTTCTTGTTCTGGTGCCCCAGCCCCCAGTTCAGCCTGACACCGACACGGGTTGGGGCTGGTTCTGCGGGAGCTCACATGCCTAAGGAGTGAGTGTCTGGTCCCGAGGAGGCAACATGATCTGTAAAGGATCCCTGACCCTCTCGTTTTGAACCCTAGAGAGGGCATCTCAGTCATGAGAGGACTGCAGGGACATTAGCCCTGCCTGAGATGGGAGGCCGGGGAGATGGCTACCTGGGGGAGAGACTAGGCAGAGGGGAGGGAAGGAAGCAGGAGAGGGTGGCCTCAGATCTTAGGGGGAAGAACTGAGCTGTGGGAAGGGGCCTGTAGGGGTCTCGCAGTGGGAAGGGTACCCGGCCTGGCTCCTCTGGAGGGGTGTGGGACATGCCACCTTCCGCCTGTAATTTTCTCAGTGTTTGAACCAAGTCAAGGTGAGCTGTTCTGGGCTAGGCCAGAGGGCCTAGGCCAGGAACTCAGGAGAAGGGGAAGGAGAGGAGTGGTGGGCCTAGAGGAAAGAAGAAGGAGGCAGAAGGGAAGGAATCAGGGCCCCCCACCTGGGAGCTAGGCAGGCAGAGGGAGGGTGTGTGCAGGGGGCTTTCAATGACACATTGCTTCTGATAAGAGTCACTGTCAGGTGTCACATACAGCCCCAGGCACAAGGACACCTGGCATGAAGGGGGAGAAAGCATTAAATTTGAGCGAGGCCAGGCTTGTATTTCAGATCCTTCTACTCATTAGCTGTGTGGCCCCAGGAAGGTCTCCTGGACTCTCTGAGCCTCAGATTCTAGAACCAAAGAACGTTTGTGTTTCATCCTTCACAGTGGGCAAGCTGTGGAGATCAGACCCCAGACCCTCCCACTCCCCTTACTGGTTGCCCTGGTTGTGTTCCTTCTTCACCCAAGCATGCACCCATCCCAGGCCCTGGGACTGGCATTATTCCTCATCTCCCCACCCTCACTGCCTGTAAGGGGCTGCATGAAGCATTCTGGGAGTGCCCCAGCCCCTCTAAAGGGGTTTGAGCCAATTGAAGGCCTGTTCAGTAAGAGGACCAAATGGGAGGCTGGGAGTGGGGGTGGGGCAAGGACCTTCCCAAACCTGCTTCACCCCCATATCCCCTTTCCCCTACTCTCCGATGGGTTGTCTGGGGCTCCCCTCCCCTTTCCCTAAGCTCAGGCCTTGCTTGTCTTCTCCACAACAAGAAGCGAATGTTATTTAAAAGGAGATCAGGAGATTTGCCTTAAATAGGCATGGAGTGCTGTGCCAGGGCCCAGGGGGAAGGGTGGGGGGAGGAGGCCACCCTGGGTGGAGAGAAAAAAAAGAAAGAGAAGGACCTCCTCAGGGGTGTGCAGAGCCCTTCTAGTTTACCGACACAATCCCAGGCTGCAGGGCATCGGTCCAGCAGGGCTTATTCCCCCCCTACCCCCATTCTGAGAATAAGGAAACTGAGACCCAGCTCAGGGAACCCACAGCCTGGGTCCTCTAGGAGGGAAGCATTAGCTACCAGATGCCGGACGCCGGTCTTTCCATAACAGTCCCCAGGAGCTAGGAGAAGGAGTTCAGGAAGGCATTGAGCCCAGAAGACAGGGTCCCCTATGGCGGGGATGGGAGGGTGCCCACAGGGTGGGGGTGTCTTGGGCCCCCCACACACACCTGCTCCCACCATCAGTTCCCAGGCCTTTGGCTCCTGCCCCCAGGTTGCCCCTGCCTGCCCTCCCAGCCCCAGCATGTAACTGGACACCCTTCTCACTCCATACCTTCCAGGTGAGCTGGGACTCTGCTTACTGAACCCAATACTGGCAGGAGAGGAAATTAAGGGCCATTCCTGGCGAGGAAGGAGCCAGAGTCAAGGGAGTGAGAGTCTGAGGAGTGGGAGGTGGAGTAGCAGTCAGCCCCCTCCCTGCAGGGCCGGTCTGGCACCGCCCAGAGTTCATGTCCCTATTCAGGGTCTCCTTCCAAGCCCTTCCCCTTCCATCTTGGCCCCTCCCAGCCGGTTCTATCTCAGCAGGTGAGGCTTTTGGAATCTTAAAGAAGGGATGCCTGGTGGCTCAATTGCTTAAGTGTCTGCCTTCAGCTCAGGTCGTGATCCCAGGGTTCTGGGATGGAGCCCCACCTTGGGCTCGTTGCTCAGCGGGGAGCCTGCTTCTCCCTCTCCCTCTGCTGCTCCCCCTGCTTATGCGCACACACGCGCTCTCTCTCTCTTAAAAAAATGGGGGGGGGGGGGAGGAAAAAAAAAGAAATGGAGTCTTGAGTGTGGGGTTTCTGGGACAAAGCTAGGGGCTGAGAAGCACCCATGCTTGCTCTTTTTTCAAAGGCTCTGAATACCAGGGTGAGACCTTATGCCCATCTTAGCTCTGCCACTTACAGCTGAGGGACTGTGCGCTGCCCACCTTCTGTAAGCCTGTCTCTTCCTCGGTAATCTCAGTCTGAAGATCCCACGCAAAGGGTTGTCAAAGCTCTGTTAAGAGGAGGAATGGAGGGGGTGCCTGGCTGGCTCAGTTGGTAGAGCATGGGACTCTTGATCTCAGGGTTATGAGTTCAAGCCTCATGTTGGGCATGGAAACTACTTAAAAAAAAATAAAAATAAAAAAGAAGAGGGACAGAGGAAAGAAGAGGACCAGTTATGACAAATGTACTCATCGACTAGGGCTGGACCTTATGTGTCTTGGGGGAAGGTGGGGGGCCTTCATTCTCCCCTTCCTCGCAATGGGTAGGCACAGCCTGGGTCCTCTAGGAGGGAAGACTGAAAGAGAAATTTTCGTTTACTCTGGATCCTGTTAATTCTCTTTGTTATCCTCTGGGCCACTCTAGAGGCAGGGAGGGCAACGGGGTCAGTATAGGGTGGCCACTTAGAGTAAATGTCATGGAGACAATAGGAGCTAACCATGAGGGGGTCACCCCTGCCTGCCTCCACCCCAGCTCTTTACTTGTCCTAACTCCGTTGGTCGCTCTTAGACCCACTTCACTAATGATGAAACTAGGGCTGAGGATTTCAGCAGCTTGTTCAAGGTCATATGGGAAGTGCCGGAGCCACTTGGAGCCTCAGGGCCCTCTGCTGACTTTGCAAAAACCCCAGGACCCTCCCTGTAGCTGGGACTTGAGTTCCAGACCCAGCTTGCAGGGTGGCTTTGGCCAAGTCATCTAACCTTTCAAGAAATTCGTTCTCTCTCCACTAAGGTGGGGATAATGTCCCATTGTCCTATCAGAGTTATTGTGAAAAACGAACAAGAGGGCTCATGAACACAAACCATGAGGTCCTCCTCACATACCCAGTGCAAGCTTCTCAGCAAAGGAACCTCTCCTCCCTACACCTACTGGGCAACCCAGCTCCTGAGGTGCCCGGGAGCCCAGCTCAGGCACAGCGAGGAGACAAAGGACCTGCCCTGTCTCTAGGAAGGGACTAACTGACCACTTAGTGCCACCTAGTGGTCTTCCGTGCGTGGTGCTTGGGGATCGGGAGGGCCTACTTACGCTGGGATTGGGGGCCTTCTGAGCATGACCCTTGGCCCTGTGGAGGTAGGCAAAATATGCCAGGACCTCAGGAAAGATGAATCATGCCTAGCCAACCCTCCCCTGGGCAGCCCCCCTGAGGGCAGGGTGCCCGTGGGCACTCCATCAGTGGGCCATCTCAGCCCCACATTTTACTTCCTCTGGACAGCTCCAGGAAGACAGTGGGGCAGGGGTGGGGGGTTGTAGTTCCAGTGCCTGGCTCAGCTACCTCCTCTGCGAAATCAGAGTGAACATCCCTGCCTTTCAGGGGACTCGTTCTTTCACTTATCAAACATTTTATAAACTATCTCCTTTCTGAAGTCATCGTGCGGAGTGCCATGGGGACACAAAGACATCTAAGCCAGGTCTCTTGGTCCCAAGGGCTCCGGCTCATTCTAGGAGACAGACAGAACTGTAAATTGCTAATTACCATCTGAGGCAAGTCAGGCACAGGAGACAAGTGGGGGCCAGCAGGAAGTGGGACTCACAGGAGCCCCTCTCGCCCCGCAGAGGGGTTCTACCTGCCCCTCCCCGTGTTGAGCACCCTCAGGAATATGCCTGACTCCCCCAACTGCCATTTGTCTTGCTTTCGAGTCTAATAAAGCAGAACCTCAAGCTCCATCTTTCACACATCTCTGCCTTTGTACTACGCAGTTCCCTTTTCCTAAATGCTTTTCTCCAACTTGTCCACCTGCTAACTTCTCTCCAGCCTTCCTCTGGAGAGTGGAGGGGAGAAGAATGGGAAATCCCCATGACTAGGTAACCAGAGAGGAGACAGAAGACCAGGGTCTCCCGAGCAGTGGCGCAGGCACCCGCATCCCCAGGGCAGAGTGCTCAGGCAGGTGGGAAGCCCTATGGTCCCCTAACTGCAGGCTCCCTGCATTCTCTCACTGCATTATTCATTCCATGCTGTTGGCCTGCCCCAGGCCATGTGCTGGGCTGGGTGCACAGGCTGCAAGAAGCAGGGGCCTCAGTCCTGTTCTGAAGAGCTTTCTGGTGTAGGAGGAAGACCCACAGGCAAGGACCACACAACGCATGTGCACAGAGACTAGAACCATTCTTCTAGAAAAGGGCAGGGCTAGATCCTGGGAACAGAGGTGATGTTTGAGGTGAGTCATGATGGGTTAATCTGGGCATTTCAGACTAAAAACATGTAGCCCAAGTCAGGGAGGTGTGCAGGGGTAAGGCACCCACTTCGCAGTCCCTTTCTCCCACCATCCTCTAAGTGAGCTCTCCTCACCCATGGGTACTCTATTATTTGATCATTTAGCTTGTTATTTGCTGGCTTGTTTATAATCGGTCTCTCTCTATTCACTGTAGGTATCCCAGGGCCATGTCACTCTGGTTTATGGCGGGGGGGGGGGGGGGGGAGTCTCCAGTGTCTAGCCCAGCACCTGGAACATTAGAGGCTCTCAATAAATATTTGTGGATTAAACCCATGAATGAACACACAGAATGGGCAGGAAGTCTCTTTTATCCCAGAATGACAGTGATTACTGGAGATATTTTCTCTTTGTTCTGCCCATACTTATCCATCCACCCCTGCCCCCATTATTCTAAGCAGGGTCATGAGGCCTTTGTGCTTCTTTGCCTCAAATCCAGAGGCTACCTGAGAACACACTCTGGATTTTGCTTCCAGTTCCTTCAGGGGACTATGGTAGGGGAAGGAGAGGCAGAGAGAGGAGGGTCCCCAAGACTAGGGAGGGATGAGTGATCAGAGGGTCCCCTGGGAGCACCACAAAGAGGTGGCAGGGCTCCAGAGGGCAGAGAGGGAGACCTCTGGAGAGGCTGTGACCTTTCCCCAACCCTTACCTTTCCCTAGGGCCTGGGTAGAGTTAAGGCCTATGGATGCTTGTCACTGTGGGTGTCTGCAGCCACCATGAGGCCATGGACACGAGAGGCCTGCTCTTGTAAGCCCTACTCCCTGCCTGTGCGACCCTAGGGGTGGGTGGGGAGCCCTCAAATCTGGCTGAGATGGGATTTCCCTACACCCCCAGGGATCCAGGTATGAAGTTAGATTAAATAAGATGTCAAGGAACTGTGAGGTTCCTTGCACGTGCCCCTCACATGATCTGGCCTGAGAGCAGCTCCTCCTCACAGGGGACATGGGTGCCTTTCTCTGGAGCCTTCTGGAGCCTTCTGGAGAGCATCCTCACAACAAGAAGGGATTGCTAAGGTCAGGACTTCTGGTATACCGGCAGTCCCATGAGGATGACATCTTTAAACAGGGCAAGTCCGTATGAGACCAGGGAAAGCTGAAATTGGTCCTTGGGTGAGGGGAAGAAGCTGGAGGTGGTGAGGCGTGGCTCAGCAGTGTGTGTAGAGGGCAGGATCAGAGAGGATAATCTGGGGAGGGGAGAGGAGAGGATGAAGAAGAAATAATAGTATCACCAGGACCTTCAAACATCTTCTATAGCCTGGCTCTGGGGGATGATGGGAGATTCCTCTCTTGGCAAAAGCCCTGGTCCCTCTTGCACCTTGGTGGTATATTCAGCCTCCTGCTAGGGAGCTGCAGGACCCCCACGGGAAAGCAAGCTCAACCAGTCACATCCCCGCACCTGCCTTTAGGTGTGGACAGTGAAGCAAGGAGGCAGAAGAGTACAGGACTCCCTCCCTGATGGCCATGCCTGTGTCTGGGGGTGGCCACAGAGCTCCCCCCAGCCAGCTCTTTCCAACTCCACTCCTGCCATTAGTTCTAGCCTCCCTGGTTCCCACTTGTAGCCAAGCCTGGGTTTGGGCTTCATATCAGTTCTTCGAGCTAGCCTTCCATTACCTTCCTTTCCTGCTTGTTATCTTGAGTCAGGTTCTTCTGTTTCCATCCAAAGGGTGCAGAGCTGCTAGGAAGCCCAAGATAATGCTATCTGTGCTGAACTGGATGGTCGCCAAACTGTGTTAACTGGAAGGAGTGAAAAAAGCAAGGTGCGGGCGCCTGGGTGGCTCAGTTGGTTAAGCGACTGCCTTCGGCTCAGGTCATGATCCCAGAGTCCTGGGATCGAGTCCCGCATCGGGCTCCCTGCTCAGCGGGGAGTCTGCTTCTCCCTCTGCCCCTCCCCTCTCTCATGCTTTCTCTCTCCCTCTCAAATAAATAAAAAATCTTTAAAAAAAAAAAGCAAGGTGCAACCAGACTGTAGGCCCCTTGTAGGGAAGGGCCCTGGTAAGCCCTGCTCACAGCTGGATCCACAAGGAGGACTATGTCATATGGGCAGATGGGAAACAGACTTTCAAATGGCACCGCACTGAAGGGCCTCCATGGTTGCCCACTTGTTGGGTGGGGGGTCACCCTGATGGGCTTGGCTTCTCCTAGAGGGTGTCTTTTATTTGGGGCAGAGAAAAGGGTTCAAGCTACGGAAAAGCAATCAACTCCTCAAGATCAGGAAGAGTGGTGACAAGAATAAGACAGGCAGGGTCATCCAGGGGTGAGGCCAGCACTCCTCCGAGCCTCCACATCTTGTCTGCCGAAGGATGTAGGAACCAGACAATGCTATGCTCTGCAGACATCATGGTGATAATCATTAGTGATCGTACATGTTACTGATAGCTCCTGACCGAGCTCCTGCCACGTGGCTGGCCTTTCTCCGACAACCCTACATGAAAGTCACAGTTACCACCTGCACTTTATAGATGAGGAAACCCCCAGAGAGGTTGTGTAACATGCCTAAAGTCACACAGCCGGGGAATGGCAAAATGAGGTGGAAAGCCATGTCTGTCCCCTGACCATCAGTCAAAGTCTCCACAGGCTGTAGCCCTGCCTCCTCCATGAAGCCCACAGGGAACAGTTGAGGCCCTGTAGCCCCTCTGAAACACCACAGCACTGAGCCACCTTATCCACGGTCTCCACTCCTTGAGCACCTGCTCTGTGTGCTGGGGCCTCTGCTGGCCTTTGGAAGACAAGGATAAATGCCCTCAAATGCCCAGACTTCATGTCTTCCTGCCATCAGCATGGTTTCACTCCTCCCACCATTATCGATTTAACATTTAAAATACATTTTACTCATAACTAGGTAACCTGGTTTTAGCCAAAACTGCAAGGGCCCCTAAACAATTTCCATCAGACTCTTTGATCAACTGAAGCTAGCTTTTTTTTTTTTTTTAAGATTTTATGTATATAGGGGCGCCTGGGTGGCTCAATCATAGGGCGTCTGTCTTCGGCTCAGGTCATGATCCCAGGGTCCTGGGATCGAGCCCCACGTCGGGCTCCCTGCTCAGCGGGAAGCCTGCTTCTCCCTCTCCCGCTCCCCCTGCTTGTGTTCCCGCTCTCGCTGTGTCTCTCTCTCTCTCTCTCTCTCTGTCTAATAAATAAAATCTTTATAAAAAAGATTTTATTTATTAGACAGAGAGAGAGAGAGCACAAGCAGGGGGAGCGGGAGAAGCAGACTCCCCGCTGAACAGGGAGCCTGATGCAAGACTCGATCCCAGGACCCTGGGTCATGACCTGAGCTGAAGGCAGACGCTTAACCAACTGAGCCACCCAGGCTCCCCATCTGAAGCTAGTTTGTTGATGATCCCTTCCCCTTCACAACGTTCAAGCTAGAGCCCCAGCCAGCAAGGCACAAAGTGAGAAAGTTGCGACCAAGATCCCAGCATTCAGATGTTGTGACAGGCCCATTTCCTGCCATGTGAATTCACTCCTGTGTCCTTGTCTGACCCCTGGGCAACAGTGATTCACCTTGTCATTTCATTAGGAGTCACCAATCTTGGGTAACTCAGCTTTCCAAATAACCAGTAATCCTAACAAAAGCTCACGTAAGGGTGTCGTGATGTAAGCACCTCTGTGTGCACCCATGGGGAGAGGGCCCTGGCCACAGGTGTAGCCCGTACCCCAGGCAGGGATGCCTTCTTAAAGAGAGCAGAAGACTCAACTCACAGTCCTCACACAATTCACAAGTTTATTTGTCCTAAATAAATATAATCTGAGAACATCCATCTCAATACCCCTAGATACTATTTCTTCTCCAAAAAAGGAGCTTAAGATACAGGCACATGGTTTGCATTGTGTGTTCTCAGGTTAGGCTCAGGAGGGGGTTTGTCCTAGCCTGTGCTAGCCTGGTCCTAGCTGTGACAAGAACCCCAGGGTCCCTTCTCTGTTTGGGCTCTGTACTTGGCCGGAGTCTCCCAGTCCAGGGCTCCTATAGCCTGTTCCTGCTCCTGAAGTACCTGTCTTCACTGCCTCTCCCCTCTGCAGCCCAAAGAGAGCAGCATTCACAACCGTGTGGCCCTGGGCCAGCCCTCACAGATAGCTTTGTTCCAAAACACCAGGTGCCACCATAGGCCCTTTCCCAACTGGCCCAGAAAGGGTTACTCCTGTCCCTGGAAGCAGCTCACCCAGGGCAAAGGGAGAAACTGAGGCACAGCTGGCAAATGGGTAGAAAGTGCTCTCCCTTGTACCCTGCCAGGAGGCTGAGAGCCCTAAAGAATGCAGAAAGAGACACTGGCTATCCTCCCCCAGTTGTCTCCAGGGGCCTTGGCCCACTAGGGAGGAGGAAGAAGGGGAGACCACCATTTGTCTTCTCTTTGAGGCTCAAAGGTTTGGGTCCTCATTCTCCTGGTCTGAGGCTGCCTCATCATCATTTGGAGACTTCTGGATCAGAGACAGAGAAACCCAGTCAAGGACTCATGCTGTCCCCTGGGGCAACAGCCTAGGGGCCAGCATCTCCTTCCTCTTGCCCTTGCTCCCAACAGAGCCAGAAGAGGCTCTGCCACCCCTATCCCACAGTCCCTTGGCCTTCCCTCTGTCGTAGCTCCCAGGCTTCCCACGCCATATGACCCACCATCAGGGGACTCCCTCTTACCAGGCTGAGGAGGCCCCTGCCCCTCTGCAGGGCGGCATAGAAGCTCAGCACACGGGGATCACAGCGAACCACCATGGGATCAAAGTCCAGCACACGCAGGCCCTGCAGGCTGCGGGCCCGGGAAAGGGCCACATAGGCCTGGCCACTGGCAAACACACGGCCCAGAGAGATCTCCACGCAGTCCAGGGACATGCCCTGAGGGAATGGAGGGACAGAGCTAGAGCCAGCTCAGCCTGCAATCCCTATGCGCAAGAGCCTGACCTCACCTACACTGGCCCAGCGACTGCCCCTGGATCTCTTCAGCCAGTACAGAGATTCTCAAGGCAGAGAGACAGATTGACAACAACTGGGTGTCTGAGTAGGAGGAGGTCCAGGAGACATAAATTGAGGATTAGAATAGAGGGATGGGGGGGTGAAAGGAAAGAGTTCAGGCCTGGGTCAGACAGGCATGGAAATGAATCCTGGCTCTGTCTCTCACTCTCTATGTGACCTTGGACAACTTTACTTAACCACTCTGAGCTTTGGTTTCCCCTTCTGTAAAACAGGACTGATTATCACATTAAATTTAACATCTGGTAGTGGCTTAAGAAATGGCAGGAAAGGAGATGACAGAGGGAAGAGTATGTGTCTGGGAAAGGGAGAGGAAGCAGGATGGGAAATGCGCAAAAGAAAGGCTAATTCTACCACTGGTCTGGAACTTTCCATCCAGGGCAAGCTCAACCTTCACAAAGCCTTTAAGAACCCCCTTCAATATGCCCCAGGCCTATCCTGTCCCCCGTCTGCCTTGCCCTGTCCCCCACACTTGCTGCTTACCTGGCTCTTGTGGATGGATATTGCCCAGGCCAGCTGGAGGGGCAGCTGCTGCCGGCTGAGGAGTTGGCCCCCAGTGGCCTGCACCGTCCAGCGGTCAGCACGGATGACCTCGGTGACTCCGCAGAGGAACCGTACCTGGGGCAGCCCTGAGGGAGGAGTGGAGAAGTCCCACCTTTTGGCCCTGCTTCAGGGCTCAGAGGTGAGGAGCAGGCCCTACCCCTCCATCCTAGCCTTCTTTTTTTTTTTTTTTTTTTTGATTTTATTTATTTATTTGACAGAGAGAGACACAGCCAGAGAAGGAACACAAGCAGGGGGAGTGGGAGAAGGAGAAGCAGGCTTCCCGCCAAGCAGGGAGCCCAACGTGGGGCTCGATCCCAGGATCCCGGGATCATGACCTGAGCCGAAGGCAGACGCTTAACGACTGAGCCACCCATCCTAGCCGCCTCCTCACACATACCCCAGGGCCTGCTGCAAACCCAAGCAGTAGGACTGATCTCCCATCATTTACCTCTTCCCTCTGTCTCGAACCCAACGACCACCCCCCGGGCGCCATTCACTAGGCCCCGGGACACTGCTAAGTTCTTCACCAACATCACCTGCAAGGGAAAGTGAACTTGAGGCACGGAGAGCAGCCCATTCCAACACCTGGCCTCAGCTCCAGCAGTCGCTGGGGGCAGTTCCAGGAGGCTGGGGGCACTCCTGGAGAGGCACTGAATCCTAATCCTTAACTCTGTCACTGGCTGACTGTGACCCCTGTGGCAAGCTGCTTTATTTTCCCCAGTCTCAGTTGCCCCTAGTGTCAAAGGGGAATGACATTTGCTGTTTGCCTCAGGAGGGGGTAAGGAGCAATAAGGTAATGGACATGACAGGGTTCTGAAAATGATCATGTCTGTTACGGGGTATGTGTATGGGCCAAAATCGTGAGGGATAGCTCCAGGTCCTGTCACCCCTCTCCCAGCCCTCAAGTGCCTTTCAGAACCTGAGGGAAGTCTCCCATTTGGCCCACCCCAACATCATGGGAAGAAGCAGGGCTCTCTCACACAACACAGACGTGGAAACTGAGCTTCAGCAAGGGAAAGGGGCTTGTCCAAAGCATTGTTGCTGGTGCCCCAGGCCTAGCAAGAAGAGGGCAGTGGGAGGCTGAAGATAGGAAGGTAGGTGGGAGCAGGAGGGAGGGAGTTCACTGGGGTCACAGCTGGGCCCTCTGGCTATGGAGCTGCCTGGGCCCAAGGGCAAGGACTGGGGAAGCCCAGGCCCCCCAGGTCTTGGCTCTGCTTCCCACTCACCTGGGCCCCCAGCTTGAGTTGAAGGATCTGGCTAACGGGACACTGGGCATCCAGGATCCGGGCTTGCTCAGGGTCACTGTCCATGGCTTTAAAGCTGTGTACCTCACCTAGGAAAAAAGAGTTGGGCAAACAGATTACAAGTCACTGACTTGTGACTCAGTTTCCAAAACCATGTATTAGACCAGGGTGTAGAAGGCAGTAGTGGGGACAGCTCAGGCAAGCTGGGGCTTTGGAATCAGGGGCCTGGGTTCAAGTCTTTTTTTTTTTTTTTTAAAGATTTTATTTATTTATTTGACAGAGAGACACAGCGAGAGGGGACACAAACAGGGGGAGTGGGAGAGAGAGAAGCAGGCTTCCTACTGAGCTGGGAGCCCGATGTAGGGCTCGATCCCACGACTCTGGGATCGTGACCTGAGCCGAAGGCAGACACTTAACAACTGAGCCACCCAGGCACCCCTGGGTTCAAGTCTTACTTCCAGTATTTACTGGCTCAGTGACCTTGACCTGTTCAAGATCATGCCTCTCAAGTTACAGTTACATCTGCAAATGTAAGGGCCTTTATGGCCAGAGAGGTGGGGGCCTAAATATCCAAATGGCCCCAAGGGCCCAGGCTGTTGGGTGGGGGTGGGGGACCCATACCTGCCTGATGGCCCCTCCCAGCTGGTTTTGACCAGCCCTGGCTCCCTGCTCACCTGGCAGTTCCTGCAGTCGCCTCCTGTTGGTGAGGGCCACGTCATCCTGGTGAGTGCAGAGCCTTGTGGCTACAATCCCATCTCGCTCCACCTTGTGGGAGGCTGTGGCCTGGAGCTGGCGGGTCACTTCATCTGAGCACCTGTAGGGGCTGGGCTGTCAGGGCAGAGCCCACCTGAACACCAGGTAAGGTGGGGCACCTGGCTGATATGGCCCAAGCAGTAGGCCATGGGTCAGACTTGGGGATTAGAAAGGGGCACCAGGGCAAAATGTGCTGGCCCCCAGGCTGGCCAACTTGCCTTTCCCCACTCGGACCCCAGACATGGGGAATGATCATGAGCAGGCACCCTTCCCTGTGACTGCCCCCAGGTAGGAGCCAGCCACCCTCCCATCCCAGTGCTCCTGAGGAAGTCGGATATGATGAGTGAGCACAGGCTAGAGGTTCAGAGGGCCTGGACAAGGCACTGATGTTGATACCCTGTCATACGGGTAGCCTATAATCAGATTGGCCTCCAGGCTACAATCTTATAGCCTCTGGCTTGCTGCCTTGGGAGCAAAAATCTAGCCTGTGTTTCTTTTTCTTTCTTTTTAAAGTTTGTTTGTTTATTTAAATTCAATTAGCCAATGTATAGTACATCATGAGTTTTTTGATATAATGTTCAATGATATTTTTTTTAAGTAATCTCTACACCCAATGTGGGGCTCAAACTTCCGGCCCCAAGATCAAGACCCGCTTGATCAAGGCTTCTCCGACTGAGCCAGCTAGGCGCCCCTAGCCTGTGTTTCTATCTCAAGGCTTCCTCCACATGGAGAAGCCTGGGTGCAACAGCAAATCACATGGGAGAAGGGGAAATAACTTAAGACCTGCATCTCTCTCTGCTCTGCCACTCAATCTTCCTCTTGTTCCCCACAGATGCTGGTGTGTGCGACGTACCTTCCTACCTGCCTCATATGTCTGTGACAGGGGTCCCTAAGCATAGAAAGCCCCTCACTACCACCACCTCCTCCGCCGATCCTGTCCCAAGCTGGTTTTCAAGGCCCAGCTCTGGCCCATGTCTTCTGCCTTCCTGGCCTCCTGCCTGCTTGCACATGAGTCATCCTGGCATTTCAACCTTTTGTCCTAGCTGGGGTGGGATCGTGCCTGCAACCTCTCTCCCTCACCAAGTGACCCCACTTGGCTCTCTAAGAGTGGGAGGAACTTGGGTTTTAGAGTCAGGCCAGGTTCAAATCCCAGCCCAGTCACTTACTGGCTGGAACTTGGGGCAAGTCACTTCACCTCTTTGAACCCCCTGTTTCTGCATCTGTGAAATAGGAGTGTTAACATCTCTGATTTCTTCTCATGTATCCACGTGTCCATACTTCCCTGACATCTGGTCTGTGCCAGGGCCTGTGCTGGGTGATGCGGACCCAACCTTGGAGGAGGCAGGGTCCCAGTGCTCAGAGAATGACCATCTTCTATGGGCCATGAAGGATTTTCCCCCCTTCTCTGTTCACGGGGGCCCACCTTCCCAGCCTGACAGCCTGCAGCAGAGAGATGAAGATCTGGTCGGCCTGCCTCCACACCTCGGTCAGCTCCAGGGTCACTGGGACACACCTTCTCCAGCTCTTGGCCTGGTGGGGGCAGGGTGGGGTTTCAGGGAGAAGAGCAGACACCTGTGGGGGGCAGGGCCAGAGGGTGAGTGATACCTGAAAGCAGAACTTCGGGGGCTGAGAACCCTTGGTTACAGGCGGCAGCTGCAGGAAGTCCCCACAGATGATGAGCTGGATCCCTCCAAATGGCTTGTCCTGCTGCCGGACAGCTCTGGAGAGGAGCACGGGGTACTTTAGCAGCTGGGGTGGCCAGGTTCCATATGGAAAACCACCAGAACCCAGCCCTTACTGCATATACTGACCTGGCCACCGCTTCCAGCTTGTCAAACAGGTCCGCCTCCACCATGGAGATCTCATCGATGACTAGCCGCTGGCAGTTCAGCCAGCCCTGGCGCACAGCTGGCCGCTGGGCCAGGGCCACACACTGCGCCAGGGAAGCCTGGCCTGAGCCGATGCCTGTGAGTGACACTACTCAGCCTAAGACCCTAGCCACTGACCCCCTCTTCCATCTCACAGGCCTGGCTGGCTTCCAGCTCAAGCCCTAGAGGTCCCCACTTACCTGCAAAGGCATGGAGGGTGGTCCCCCCGATGTGGCAGGCTGCCACCCCAGTGCTGGCAGTAGCCACAGTACCTGTGGGAGGCAGTGAGCCCAGGATCCGCTTCAGCAGATAAGACTTCCCTGTCCCTGGGCAGAGCGTAAAGTCAGGGTCACCTGCTCCTCCATCCTACCCCATCACCGTTCCCCCACCCCCCACGCTGCCCCCCCACTACCTGCACTCCCAGTGAAGAAGATGCTCTGGCCTTTCAGGACAACCCTCAGCACCGCAGCCTGTTCCTTAGAAAGCTGTGGTTTGGTGGGGGGCAAGCTCAGCCTCTTCACAGGCAAGGGCCACCTTGGGGCTTCCTGTGGGGGGACAGGACTGTCTCAGGGCTTCCTAGCCTGGGTGCCATGCTAGGCCTGGTAGCCCTTTGTTTCTCTGCTGGTTTCACTCCTTGAAGCCCATGGGCAGCTTTGGTTCCCCTGGAGATCTTACCAGTAACTACTCCGGGCCAGGTCTGTCCTTGAGGAAGGAAGGGCTCAAGGCTGGGTTTCCACTGATCCCTGGTGCCCTGGTGACTGCACTATGTGGGTCTGGATCCTCCCTCAGCTCCCTCCCCTGGTTTCTCTAAATCTCCTGGTTCTCTCACAGGTCCTTCCTTCTCACTACTCTTCCTGGCACAAACCTGCCTGTCTCACAGCAAAACCCTGCCTGGCTCCATCTCCATCTTCTCCCCAGCTGAGTCTCAAACCCCTGTGGTCTGTGATCCACCTGCCCCAGTTCATAAACACTGTCAGACCTTCCAGACTTTGTCCCCCCCAACTGCTCAGACCTGTTGGCTGCCCCTGACACTGCTGGTCACTTCTTCTCTCCAAAAGCTCCTCTCCTTCTCCAGGCCCAACAGCCTCCTACTTTTTCTTCTGAAGTCACCTTCTCTACTTTCCCTTTTACCGTGAAGTGGGCCCTCTTCCTATTCTAGCTTACTCAGGGATTGCACTCTGGAGAAACACTGCACAATTTCCCACATCCCTGTCACACTCAGATGTCCAGTGGGCATCTCCTCTGAGCTAACCAGCAACCCCCTAAACTTGGGCCTCCTGGGTCTCTTCCATCTCAGGGGCACACCCACTCCCTGAGGCGTCCCCCCTTTCCTGTCCTCACAGTGCTGGGCTCGGCTCCCTCCCGGGGTTCCACCGGCCGCTTCACGGGCGTGGCGCGCGAGACCCGGGTGGCCACCGCGCGGCGCAGCTCCTCGGGCTGCACGGGGCTGATGGTGACGAAGTCGCGGGGCCGCGGGCCAAGCAGCTGCGCGCGGGCGGAGGCCGGCCCCGGCCCGGGGGCCGCGGCCAGCTTGAGGCGCAGCGTGCGCAGGAAGCGTCGCAGGCGGTCCGGGGGGCAGTCGGAGAGCAGCAGCTGCACAGCGCCCGCCCCGGGAACGCCGTCGCTGGGGAGCCGCAGCGTGCTGCGTCCGGCCGCCGCGAAGCGCGTGAAGAGGCGCGCGGCCCGCAGAGGGAAGCAGCGCGGCCGGCCCGCGGGCCCAGGCGCCTGCAGCCGCAGCAGCAGCTCGCGGCGCTCATTCCGCCCCAGGCTCAGCTCCGCCGTGCGTAAGGCCTGGCGCTTTCGCGGCTGCCCGCCCGGGCTCAACTCCTCCACAGACACGCGGCACCGCAGCTCCACGTCCTCCAATTCCGCCGGCGCTGCCTGGGTGCCCGACAGCATCGCCACCGCCTCCGGCAGATCTGCAAAAAGCCCGGAGCGCAGGGGTCACGAGGACTCAGTGGACCTAATCGGGAGCCCGGTCAAGACCACATAGGGTCACGGAGGCCGTCACTAGGAACAAAAAGAGGTCACGCAGACGACAAAAGGGACCTGGGACCAACCGAAATTCACGTAGACCTTACTCTCCTACACGGTAATTTCCAGAGCGGTGGATGGGCAGCGTCAAATGCACCCAGGAATGGGGACCCTCAGCTGTCCGACCAGAGCCGCGGAAGCAGGCTCCTGAACAAAAAACGGAGGCTGATTCCAAGACGCCCAGGGCAGGCAAGGGAATCCTCAGAGTCCTCTCCCAAGGAAGCAGGGGAAGCTCAAATGGAGAGATGAGCAGGGGACCTTCTGTCTTCCAGATACGTCCAGTGGTTTATACGCTGCCAGGTCAATCTCACTATTACCCGTGTACAGAAGTGGAAACAGACTGGGAGAGGTTACAACGACTGGTAGGAGTCAGGGTTAGTGTGATTCCCGAGCCCTGACTCTTCCCCATCTCCAAGATGGGCACTGGGTGGAGAATATTTGGCTAGGGAAATCGCCGGGGACCCTGGGGCTCGGGAATCTATGTTTCCTCCGTCTGACCCACTCGTCTGCACCCTCCCGGCAGAGACCCTTTGAAAAAGCAGACTCTCTGTCTCCCACCTCTGGGGTCGCGTGGACACTCACTTGCACCGGCACTCGGACGAACACGCTGAACAGAGACGGCCAGCTAGTGAACCTCGAGCAGTACGAACTTTCAAATACTAGAAGTAGAAAATCACCCTATAACCGGCCGGATCTTTAAATTCTCCAGCCAATCAGAGACAGGGGCGTGACAACGGGCGTGTCTTTCGTTGGGTTCAAACTCGCCGAGCTTGGGCGGTACTAATCGCGCGGCGGTGAAAGGAGTCTTAATGTGGTGGAAAAGCATACCAAATCTCGTGCACCAGTGGGCGAGGTGGGAAGGGGCGGAGCTCGGCAACGCGTGGTGATGTGTCACCCAATGCGGCTTGAAGATTGGTTTTTAGAACCATGCCTCCAACACACTTTTTCTCGGCTCGAGCCCTCACTGCGGCTCAACTTGGCCTTTGGAAAGAGGGGCCTCTGATCCTTCCAACCGTGTTTACCTTCACTTGGCGGTTGCCCACTCCTGGGCCGACTACCCCAAGGCCTGCAGCTCCCCTTGCGTAACCGCCCCCCCCCCCCCCCCCCGCTCCTCTTTCCACCCTTCTCTGCCTCTGTAAGGGTCATTTTACGCATTTGTCTCCCAGCGGGCTGAGGCCCTTCGGTGAGGAATTCCAAGACCTGTGCCACGTACTCAGAGAGTACAAAGGAAGCATGTGAGCCTCTGTTTTCAGGGAATTCGTATCCCTTTTGTTGCACTGGATGCTCGGAGAATTTATTTTATTTATTTATTTATTTATTTATTTGAGAGAGAGAATGAGAGAGAGAGAGAGAAGCAGACTCCCCGCTGAGCAGGGAGCCCGATGCGGGACTCGATTCCGGCACTCCAGGATCATGACGCGAGCCGAAGGCAGTCGCCTAACCAACTGAGCCACCCAGGCGCCCTCAGAGAATTTATTTTTAATTATCTTTTCTCCCCCCTCATTGAAGCTTGGAATTACATAGCTGGAAGGGATCTTATAGGTGAGTCAGCCTCCTCATTTATTGGATTGCCCTCATTTTTCAAATGAGGAAACCAAGGCTCCAATAGATTTTACCAAAAGTCACATACCTTGCAGATAGCAAAACAAAGCCTTGAGCCCAAGTCTAACCTGGTGTGAGCATCTGCTGTTTTCTGCACCACATTTCTCCCCGGTAACTAGTCTAACTTCATGAAGGGAATCCAGGCCTGGACTGGAATCTCAGCTCCTGACAGCCACTGCAGTGCCCCAGCCCTGCCAGTTAGAGGTTACTCTAGGCCAGTTTCCTTAATGTCTCAAGCCTTTGTTTTCTCATATAGAAAAATGGTGAGAGATAAAAATGTGATGATTGTATAGTTCTGCGACTATGTTAAAAACCACTGAATTGTTTGCTTTAAATGGATAAATTGTATGGTATGTGGATTATACCACAGTAAAACTGTTAGGAAAAAAATCAGGAGAAATATCGTTCCTCTTCGGTGCTGTCTTGACATATGAGTACCCAGTGGCATAGGGAAATTTTCAACATCACTGTGGCAGGCAGAATGATGGTCCCCCTAAGATGTTCCTATTCTAATCCCCAGAATTTATGAATATGTTACCTTGCACGGCAAAAGTGATTTTGCAGATGTGAGAAATTAAGGATCTCAAGGGGGAAAGATTATCTGGATTGGTTGGGTGGGCCCAATGGAATCACAAGGGTTCTTATAAAGGAAAGTGAGGCAGAAGAGCCAGAGAAGGAGATGTGATCAAGAATCACAGATGTGGGTTGCCTGGGTGGTTCAGTTGGTTAAGCGTATGCCTTCGGCTTGGGTCATGATCCCAGTGTCCTGGGATCACGCCCCGCATCCGGCTCCCTGCTCCACAGGGGGCCTGTTTCTCCCTCTCCCTCTGCTGCTCTCCTGCCCTCTCTCTGCCAAATAAATAAATAAAATCTTAAAAAAAAGGGGGGTGCCTGAGTGGCTCAGTTGGTTAAGCGACTGCTTTCGGCTCAGGTCATGATCCCAGGGTCCTGGGATCGAGTCCCACATCGGGCTCCCGGCTCAGTGGGGAGCCTGCTTCTCCCTCTGACCCTCTTCCCTCTCATGCTGTTTCTCTCTCTCTCTCTTTCAAATAAATAAATTTTTAAAAAATCTTTAAAAAAACACACACAGCAATTCTAATGGGTTAAAAAAAAAAAAAGCACAGATGTATGTGAGAAACAGAGAAAGATTTGAAGATGTTACTGCTGGCTTCGATGATGAAGAAAAGGGCCATGAATCAAGCCATAGAATACAAGAGGCTTCTGGAAGCTGGAAAAGGCAAGGAAGTGGGTTCCTGCCCATTAGAGTCTATAGAAGGAACACAGCTCTTGATTCTGGCCCAGTGGGACACATGTCAGACCTCCAGAACTCAAGATAATAAATTTGTGTTGTTTTAAGCCACTATATTTGTGGTAATTTGTTAGAGCAGCAATAGCACTAAGAAACCAGGACAATCACACAGCCAGAAAGTCAAAGAGCTGGGATTATGAACCCAGGTCTGTTTCCAAAGCCTCTGTTGTCTCTTCCCATTACTCTTTGCTTATAATGGGCCCGGCACACTCACCAACAGCCTGCTCCCTTCCCCTTTTCCTCTCTGCAGTACACCAGACTGCCTCTAGAGAAGGCACAGACACTTCCACATGGATTTTTCCCCAACATTGTTTTTCTTGTGACTTTCGAGCTAAAAAAAAAAAAGTACAATATATATAAAATTTACCATTTTAACTATTTTTAAGTGTACAACTCATTGCCATGAAGTACTTTCAAATGTTGCATAACCATCACCACTATTTCCAGAAAATTTTCATCATCACAGTTTGTACCCATTAGACAATAACTCCCCACTCCTTTCTCCTCTCAGCCCTTGGTGACCCCAACATTTTATTCTGAAAATATTTCAACATATACAGAAAGGTTGAAAGAATTTTACAGTGAACACCCATATACCCCCCACCAAGTTTCTACAATTAATATTTTGTTGTATTTATCACATGTCTAGTCATCTGTCCATCTCAACATTCATGAATCCGTTATGCATTTTAAAGTTGCAGACAACAGGATATTTCCCGTCTAAACACTTCAACATGCATAGCATTAACTAGTTTATGCTTTTTTTCTTCCTGAAGTAGGCTCCATGCCCAACGTGGGGCCTGAACTCATGACCCTGAGATCAAGAGTTGCATGCTCTACCGACCGAGTCAGCCAGGTACCCCTATGCTTTATCTATCTATCTAAGAAATATTTTATTTATTTGAGAGAGAGAGGGCATGAGTGGGGGGAGGGGCAGAGGGAGAGGGATAAGCAGATTCCCTGGTGAGTGAGGAGCCCTATGTGGGCCTCCATCCCAGGACCCTGAGATCATGACCCAAGCCGAAGTCAGATGCTAACTGACTGAGCCACCCAGGCAACCCTATGCTTATCTTTTCTTTTTTATGCTTATCTTTTTAACGTAAACTTTACATATGGTGAAATGTACAACTCTTAGGCTTAGCATGAGAAGAGTTTTGACAAATGCAAATATCAGTGCAGCCCAAGCCCTTATCAGGATATAAACTCTGCTGTCAAATATGGTAGCCACTAGTCACATGTGGCTAATTTTAAATTCAAATTAATTAAAATTAAATGAAATTTAAAATTCAGTTTTTGAATCCCACTGGCCATACTTCAAATGCTCAATAGCCACATGTGGCTAGAAGCTACCGTATTGGACAACACAGATTTAGGATATTTCCTTCATTGCACAAAGTTCTAAGAACATTATCATCACCTAGAAAGTTCCCTCAAGTTACTTCCTACCTAGTCAATCCCCATCCTCAATCCTTAGGCAACTCTGCTCTGATTTTGTTTTCACCATAGATTTAGTTTGTTTTAAAATTTCTTATAAATGGAATTATACAATATGTATTCTTGTGTGTACAGGTTTCTTTCACTGAGCATAATGATTTGGGGATTCATCC
Source organism: Neomonachus schauinslandi (assembly GCF_002201575.2). NCBI lineage: Eukaryota > Metazoa > Chordata > Mammalia > Carnivora > Phocidae > Neomonachus > Neomonachus schauinslandi. The sequence continues at coordinate 103,330,210 of NC_058411.1, forward strand.
ATGTTGCTTTATCAGTAGTTGGTTCCTTTTTATTGCTGAATAGTAGTCTATCGTATGAATATACTAGTTTATCCATTTTCCTATTGATGGATATCTGGACTTTCTATGGATTTATGCTTTATTTTTTAAGAAATAGATACCACAGTGAGAAATTACTGGGTCTTCAGTGGTGGCATAGTCTACTAAGCCTCTGACTCTTGGTTCCCACCCAGGTCGTGATCTCAGGGTAGTGGGATGGAGCCCTAAGTCTCGCTCCATGCCCCACGAGTCTGCTTAAATTTCTCTCTTCCTCTCCCTCTGCCCCTCACCCCTGAGCTCTCTCTCAAATAAATCTTTAAAAAAAATTGCTGGATCATTGAATAGGTGTACATTTAGTTTTATATGAAACTACCAGAGATTTTGCCAAAGTGGTGGTTTGTAGGAGTAGCAACAATGAGTCCTTGTAGTGAAAGGAATAGAACGAATAACGATACCGGCTTAGCAGTTGAGTAACGGTCCTCAGGCTCCGCCCTCTTCCCCGTCCCAGCGCCGCGGTCCAGTTAGTTGGGTCCTGATTGGTCCGTGGAGGAGGGAGGCGGAGCCAGAGGGATTTCACGTCTGGGGCCGGACTTCCTCCTTTCCGGCTTTGGGCTGTCTGCCATCCTCAGTGTTCTGCTCAGTGCTGCCAGGGCAGGGTCAATTAGAAAAGCTCAGCACTGCTCCTGGATCTCTCACCTAACCCCAAGCCTGGTTTTAACGCAAGCTCTCAGGAGGAACGAGTTTTCGTCATTATGAAGTTTCTTCCTCGAGAACTCTTTCCATAAGTCATGTGCTCTCTTTCACCGGTGGTCTCAATTATAATCGCCTCATTAATAAAAATCAACATTGACATTAATAGCACAGGACTGGGCGGTTTACAAAATGCGTTTTCGTCTGTAATCTCATTTGATATTTAAAAGAGCCTTTACAGGGGTGCCTGAGTGGCTCTGTCGCTTAAGCATCTACCTTCTGCTCAGGTCATGATCCTGGAGTCTCAGGATCGAGCCAGCCCAGGGTCAGGCTTCCTGCTCAATGGGGAGTCTGTTTTTACCTTTCCCTCTGCTCCTCCCCCTGCTCGTGCTCTCTCTCGTGCTAGCTTTCTCTCTAATAAATAAATAGAATCTTTAAGAAAAAATAAAAGAGCCCTTACAGCCCTAACTTACAGGGACAGTCTTGGAGAGATGCTGAAAGGGTCTTCCAGCTTCCAGAGCACTTCTTCACCTGGCATTGATTCATCACCAGGTAGCGAACACTCATTTTATTAAACCTCTGGTACAGGTGACCCTCCCTCCTTGAAATCCTCTCTTCTCTTTCCACAACACACTTCCCTTGTTTCTTCGTACTTATTCACTGCTCCATATAGGTCTTCTTTGCTAGTCCCTTTTCCCCACCGAGACCTCTCAATGTGGGAGGACTTTCTCTTTTTTTCTTTTTCTCCTATCTTTTCCAATACCATAGCTTGATTATCAGCTGCATGCTGATTCCCAATATTGTATCTCTAGCCTGCCTTTCTCCCCTGAACTCCAACTCTGTCTCCATTTGTCCTGATATCACCACACAGATACCTAGCAGGCATGTCAAACCCACTTTCTCCGGAACAGGTTTTAATCTCCTTCTCCAACACCATATAAACCTGTTTTTCTCCTGTCTTCATCTCAGTAAATGCACCACCATTTTTAGCTCAGGTTAAAAAGCCACATCATATTCCTTTTTTTTTTTTTTTAAAGATTTATTTATTTGACAGAGAGAGCACAAGCAGGAGGAGCGGGAGAGGGAGAAGCAGGCTCCCCACCGAGCAGGGAGCCCAACATGGGGCACGATCCCAGGATCCTGAGATCAGGACCCAAGCCAAAGGCAGACACTTAGCCAATTGAGCCACCCAGGCACCCCAAAAAACCTACATCATATTCTTGATTCCTTCTTTACTTACCACATCAAATCTACTATCGAAACCTATTGTTTCTGCCATTTTGGATCATTCCCTCCATCCCCATCCCACAACCTAGAGCTAGCAGCCTGTCTCCTCTCCCTGGATTATAGCAGGAAGTCTCCTGATGTCACTGGCTTCCTGGCTTCCACTCTAATCCCCTACAATTCAATCCTTTCTCCAAATAGCCGCAGATGGGATGTTTTCAAACATATAAACACATTTTGCTACTTTTAAGCCCTTGATGCCTCTCTAGGCAATTCCTCTTAGAATAAAATCCATAGTCCTTACCACAGCCTGAGACCAACTCCCTCCCTTCCTTCCACTGTGAACTCAAGTCTACCACTTTCTTCTCTTACTCACTATGTCTCTGTCACACTGGCCTCCTTGGTGCTCCTTGTACACCCAGAGCCCATCCCTATGCCCAGGTCTTTGCACTAGTTTTCTTCCTCTGCATGAAATACCTTCCTCCAGGGTGCCTGGTTGGCTCAGTCTGGAGAGCATACATCACTTGATCTCGGAGTGGTGAGTTCAAGCCAGAAGTTGGGGGTAGAGTTTACTTTAAAAAAAAACGGGGGGGGGGGGCGCTTGGGTGGCTCAGTCGTTAAGCGTCTGCTTTCGGCTCAGGTCATGATCCCAGGGTCCTGGGATCGAGCCCCGCATCGGGCTCCCTGCTCAATGGGGAGCCTGCTTCTCCCTCTCCCACTCCTCCTGCTTATGTTCCCTCTCTCTCTGTGTCTCTCTGTCAAATAAATAAATAAAATCTAAAAAAAAAAAAACCAAAAAACAGGGGCGCCTGGGTGGCTCAGTCCATTGAGCATCTGCCTTCAGCTCAGGTCATGATCCCAGGGTCCTGGGATGGAGCCCTGCGTCAGGCTCCCTGCTCAGCGGGGAGTCTGCGTCTTCTCCCTCTGCCGCTCCCCCTGCCTGTGCTCGCTCTCTCTGTCAAATAAATAAATAAAACCTTAAAAAAATAATAAAAATATTGGTTTGAGAGAAAAAAAGAAGAAATACCTTCCACCTCACTCTTTTTGTGGCTGTCTCTGTCTCATCTTTCAGGTCTCAGCTGAAATATCCATATATTTACATATATTGTGAAATGATTACCACAGTAGGTTTAGTTAACATCCACCATCTCATATAGACCCATTAAAAACAAAAGAAAACAAATTTCTCCTTGTGATGAGAACTCTTAGGATCTACTCTCCTAATATCTTCTGTATATACCATAACAGCGGTACTAACTATAGTCACCCTAGTACTTATTTACCCTATAACTGGAAGTTTGTACCTTTTAACCACTTTCCCCCAACCTCTCCTCCCCGCTGTCTTTTTTTTTAAGACTTTATTTATTTGAGAGAGAGAGAGTGAGCAAGTGAGAGAGAGAGCACAAGCAGGGGGAGAGGGAGAAGCCAACTCCCCACTGAGCAGGGAGCCTACACTCAGTCACTCCAGCCCTTCCTCTGGGAAGCAGCTCCCACCACACACTGTGTACTCTTTCAGAGCCCTTCTAAGGACTTGTCTGCCCTCTTACTGGCTCTGCGGCCCTCCAAGGCAGGGCCCAGATCTGTGTGGGCTGGTCATACAAGGCTGCCAAAACACTTAGTAGAGAGCACAGACTCTGCAGTCAGGCGAGGTTTGAATCCTTGCACCACCACTCACCAGTCAAGGGACCTGAAACAGGTCTAAGCCTTGGAGTCAAGATCTGTTCAATGAAGATAACAATTGTATCTATCTCATGGGTCATTATCCACTTTCGTGAAGATTAAATGAGGTACATGTGAGGAGCTTAGTACAGTGAACAAGGACAGAGGCTCCCTAAATTCTTTTGAGTGAATAAATGCCAGGATGAAGTATTGGAAAGCACCCCACTTCAAAGGCCCTCAATAAGTTTTGTGTTGATAAAATGGTGTACCTGCAAAACAGACTCCATCACTTCCATAGCCAGAAACTTTCAATGACTTCCCCTTGCTCTGAGGTTAAAATACAGTCCTCTCAACACAGCCCTCAAGGCCCTTTCTACGCTGAGCTGTCTGCTTCTCAGCCTGGCTGCCCTACACATGCACACTATACTGTTTCATGCCTCTTTGCCACGGCTGTGCTCTCCCCTCTCCCTAGAATGCCCATCTTGCCCCTTTGTCCCGGTTTGGTGCTCTTCCCATATACATTTACCCTCACTTTTAACATATGGGTTTCTCATCTGTTTACATGTCTTTCTCTCCTGATAGAGGACCGGGCCATTATCTTCCAGCCATTAGTGTAAGGACTGACAAACAATTAAGGCGAATAAAATATTTGGGTTGAATGAATACACTGGTGTGGAGGCAACAACTAGAGGCCAGCATGGGCTGGGATGGGGAAACTGATGCCAAAGTGGCTGTCAGTGGCTCACTCCCAAAAGTGACGGAGCTCGCTGGATGTGAAAACTGACCTTACCCCACCCCAACCATGAGCTCTTTTGTGCAACAACATGAATTCCCCAGGGTCTCTGGTCTCCTGCAGGTGGAATCTCAGTTTCCAGATACAGGATCTTCTGAGTCCTCAGGCATGAGGTGCCCAGCTCTGGAGAGGGAGTAAACCAGTATAAACCATATTGAGGGACTAAAACCATGGGGTGGCTGCAAGAGGTTGCCACATACATTGACTTTCTCAGATCTTTTAAGATGAAGGAACCCAGGCCCAGGCATAAAGAAAAAGTAGGCCCCCATCTTCCTCCTGCTTGGGCCCCAGGCTACCCTTTTCCATGCAGAGCTATAAGTGGCTTAGGGGCCTGAGGACCAGCAGAAGGCAGTGAAAGGGGAACTTGATCAACTAGTGCAGCTGCTGCTATAGCAGCCAGAGCCAAAGGAGGTCACTATTGATCCCAATACACTTAATTCTTCCTGCTGAAGCAAGCTTGGGCAGGGTTGGCTAGAAGAGCTGCGAGGGAAGGGGCAGGGATTGTGCTGGAGGCTGGGATGTAGCCAGTCACTTTCTCTCTCAGGGCCTCTGTTTCTCCAAATGTAAAATGAGGGCGCACGGTGTTAACACTCCACTTCCAGCAAGGCTGTCGAGGCTGCAAGATCACCGCTGGATAGGGGTGGGAGGTGGAGGGTGACCCTCAGATTATAGGAACCAGGGAGAACAGCTCTGTGCAATGTCCAACGACGGCAGGAGAACACTGCATTTGGGAACCCCTGAGAACTAGCGGTAACCCTCCCTCCCCCCGCAAAGGGACCCCGAAGTCCAGATTCCCAGCCCCAAGTCTTCCCGTTACCCGATTATCGGGACCGGACGCGAGGTCCAGGCCCGGCCCTTCGAAGAGATTCCTGGGAGAAGGGGACCAGGTTGTCGCCACTGCCCCAGCGTCGAGGAGGAAAGAGGCGGAGCCTCTTGGTGCCATCTCTGGGCCGCCCAGGACCGCGTGGGCCAGACCCGCAACCCTAGCCCTCTCGGGTCTGGAAACCTCAAAGGCGCAAGCCGCCAGCGCCTCGGGCGCTCGCTGGTCCTGCCCCACCCCGGTCCCGCCCTCCGCCCGCGTCCCTCCCGTCCGCCTCTGGCCGGAAGCCCCCTCCCCCTCTCTCCGCCCTGTCCCCCGCACCCTCTGTCCCCTCCCAGTCCTTTCCCTCAGCGGGTCGGGGAAACCTCTTTCCTCCCTGTCCCTCCCCCTTCCTCCGTTCCGGCTCCTCCGTCCAGTCCCCTAACCCAAGCCCGGCCCCGCCCAGGCTCCGCCCCCAGCCCCGGCCCCGCCCCCCCGTTTCCCGCCGGGGCCCCGGCCTCCCAGCCCCGCTATTTCTTTCCCCGGGCCCCGCCCCTTGGCCCCCGGAAGCTTCTCCCCGCCCCCAACCCCGCCCCCCCGAAGTTTCTTGGGCCCCCGGCGGCCCGCGGGACAGAACGCAGAGAGCCGCCGCCCGGCCGGGTGTGGATGGAGGTGGCGGAGCCCGCGTGGCGCGCGGAGTGAGCGGCGGAGCGGCGGGACTTCAGCGGACTCGCGATGGAGGAGGAGGTGAGGTCCGGGCCAGGCGGGGGGCGGGGGCTGGGGTCTTGAGCCCCTCACTTTTGTTGGGGTCGCAGGCTCAGGCCCTTGTTTCAACCAGCCCCTCTCCCGCCGGACTGCCGACACCCAACCGCTACCCCACCCCCATTCCCCCAGGCAGAGCCCAGGCAGATGGAGCTGGGGCTAGGGTTCCGCGTCCCGCACTTCGCAGACCCACCCTCCTTCGTTATCTCCTGTCTTCTCTCACCAACTGTGGGCATCGGTGGTTACTGTTCCCATTGGATTGACAGAGAGACTAAGGCTCTGGTCAGTTAACGACTCGCTGAAAGTGGCTTGGGTTACTGGGCTTGAACGCGGTTACCGTTGACACCCCGTGCTGGCCAGGTCTGATCCTGAGGAGGTAGATCCAAGTGTGTGTGGGGGGAGTCTGTGGGTTTCGGAGTCCCTTTCTCAAGGAATCTTGAGGCCGTGACCGTGTCTGGTGGTGAAAACTGGAGGAGTTGTGTTTTTCTCCCCTCTATAAGTCCCTGTGATCCTCTTTCCCCTACCCTCTCCCTTGCTCCGGAGTCAGGCCCGAATAGGGGCTGATCCTGGCCCCTGCCTTCCCCACCTCCCTGGGAGGGCCAACTCCCTGGCGGAGCTGGGAGACTGGACCAGCAGTGCCCCTTGAGCTTCCCTCTTCCCCCTCAGGACCCTATTGGTCTGGAGTAGGGTCAGGCACTCAGTGACCCCTACCCTTGACTTGCAAATTCAGTTCTCCCAGCAGCCCCATCATGGAAGCACACAGTGAGCACTTAATGTATACCTGTGGAATGAATAAATTAGAGCCAGGATCTGCTGAGTCTCAAGGACTTTGCTTCTTGTCCCCTGAGAGAGGTCTCAGCTTTTGCCCCTCCCAGCCCAAGGGAAGGGGAGGTGTCTGTTGCGGTGGGTGGAGAGGAAAGATGAACCCTTCACTCTTGGGGCAACCCTGGCCAGCTGGGGAGTCCTTGGTGGACCAGGCTGTCTGTGTCCCCTTCAGTGTCCAGCTCCCTACTTCCCGGGGCCACTGTCTGTCAGGGCCAGGCCCTGCATTTCTGTGGGATGGTAGATAAGTCACTTCCCCTCTCAGCCTGCATTTCCTCTTCTATAAAATATAGGGCTTGGCCTTCTCCCCAGGTCTTGTGTGATTGTGTCCCCTTCTCTCAGAGTGCGTTGAAGTAGGGGGCAAAGTCAGGCCACTGATTTGCTGTGGTTTCTTGCTGACAGGGGTGGGGCTGCCCTCCCCCACTCTAGGCCCCTGCTGTGAGGGTTGGACTGTCTGGTTGTGGCCCCTCCCCTTCTCCCAGAGGATGTGGGACAGGATTACTCCATCTCCTGATCTGCTCTGGCCCCCAATTAAGGGAAGTTCTCCTGGGGCCTCCTGGGCCGATGGTTTGTCTCGTGGCCAGCCCAGCCCAGCCCAGCCCTGTGCTCCGTCTGGTTCTGAGTTGCTAGCATTGCCACTTAAACTGGCTCCCATTTGCCAAGAGCTCCCCACATACCTGAGCCATCTAAGGTCTTGCCCACCTCCTCCCCACACAGCCAAGGGCTCCCTATCTCCTTCCTCCCCTTAGGCATCCCTAATTCTTTTCCTCCCATTTCTTCTAATCACTTTTCTTTTCTGTAGGTCTCAGTGCCCATCTTTGTTTCTCTAAAACACCTCTTAGATCATAGTCACCTGCTTTGCCCCATGACCTCAGGCTGACCTCATCCCCTCACATGGCTGTTTTTTAGCCCTCCCCCTAGCTTAGAGCTTTCTCCCTGTGCCCCAACTACCCTGGTGCCAAGCCCCCCTCAGCTTCAGTGGCCTCCTCTCTGCAATAGCTTGGTAGTCCTCCTCAGTCTGAGGCTTAGTGAAGAAGTGCAGGTCTGGGCACTGGGCATTTGTCCACTTGAGTTCTCAGGGCCTCAGTTTCCCCATCCATAAAATGAGGGAGGTGGGCAATCCACAAATGTGATTGATATACATGCAAAAGCTGTGAAAGCTGCAAATATCATGGGATATTGTTGCTGCCACTGGAGTAAGGTTAAAAACCCCAAACCTAGGCTTTCTTTCCTGTCTCTGCCCTGGGGTCCTGCCCCCCCCAACCCCCCTTCCCTCTCATAGTCATGCTTTTCCCTGGCTCAGCCTCTAGGGTCTCCAGGCTGCCCATTTGCCCATATCCATCTAGACAGAGGCAGGGCAGTGTCCTGTCCCAGTCCTGGTTTTGTGACCTTGAGCTAATCTCTTGCGCTTTCTGGGCTGTACTTTCTCATTCAATAGTGAAGGGGTCTCAAAGACCCTACATGTCCTTCCTTCTCCTCTGGGTCAAGGTGTGTGTCTCTTTCCTTTCTCACTCTCCTACTAAAACCTTAGCTTCTCCAAGGGCTTCCCAAACTAACTCCAAGCCCTTACCCCACCAGAGAGCTAGGGCTGAGGTTTCCCTCTGGGTAGGTCCTGTGTTCTCCCAAAAGGCTGGGGCCCTCGAAAGCAGGGGATGCCCTCCCCACCTCCACACTGAAGACTCCCTGTGCAGGGTCTGTGTTGCCCTCATTAGATCGGAAGTTCCCTCTGGGCAGAGCCTGTGTGTGCTTCCTCTCTGGTTACCCTATCCCAGCCTCTGACACGGTGGGTTCTTAGAAGAGTCTGGTCAGCATATCATTGTGTTTAGTCCAAGGGCAAAGGTGATAAGCTCCCTGTGATGTGAGGTGCCATCAAGATTTCTTCTGCTCGTTTCTGTCTCTCTATCATGGCCTGTGTTGTGGCTTTCCACCTGTTCCCTTCTGTGCACAGGGTTAGGATGACCTGGCATCTTTTTCTTTTCTTTTTCTTTTAAAGATTTTATTTATTTATTTATTAGAGAGCGAGAGAGAGAGAAACAGCATGAGAGAGGAGAGGGTCAGAGGGAGAAGCAGGCTCCCTGCTGAGCCGGGAGCCCGATGTAGGACTCGATCCCAGGACCCCGGGATCATGACCTGAGCCGAAGGCAGTCGCTTAACCAACTGAGCCACCCAGGCGCCCATCTTTTTCTTTTCTTAAAGGAATGACCCAGAGATTCCCCCCACCTCAGGCAAAGGGGAGTCAGGCTGGTGCTCAGGGGTGCCTCAGGAGCTGCTCACAGTGGGCAGGGAAGGGTCTGAGTGAGGATGGGTAGGAAGAGAGAGGGCGAAACAGGAAGAACAGTGGTCAGCTGGTCAATAAGAGGAGAGGAGGCCGAGAAACTGGGCTGAGCAAGACAAAACCTCCCCTGTGAGCCCTGCCAAGGGGAGGGGCCACTTATTAAAACTTACTGGGGCATAGCCAGGCCCCTTGGTAGGAGTGTCTGAGGGGCAGGGAGAGGGGCAGAGTGGAGGGTGGCAGGCAAGCAGGACTCTGGCCTCCAGCCAGGCCTCCCTTTTGGGAGGCTGTTGCTGAGCTGATTCCTGACAAGAAGACCCTTCCCTGGGCTTTGGTTCATGCCCCCTCCAGCCCCTCAATTGTCACTCCCCCCATCCCCAAAGTAACTTCTCTCCTCAATTCCATCCTGTTCCCACCCATCCCTGAAGGTCCTGGACTTGCTTCTTTAGCTCACTCAGTCATGGTGTTCACTGGGCACTGTTCTCTCTGCTACACCCCGAGAGGACAGTGGTTAAGGCACAAGCTTCCAGTCTTGCCCCTCGGGAGCTTCCAGCTGACAGGAAGTTTTCACATGTCAGACAGTGGGTGAGGCAGGCAGGGGAGGTCACAAAGGGAGAGAGTTTAGAAAGGGGTGTGCGATCCCATGGGGTGGTGTGTGGGCCCCTGAAAAGCAGGAGGCAAGCTTGGAGCTCAGCAGTGGGAGACGGGGCAGTAGCTTCACGTTCTGCAGTCCCTACTGCTTTGAGAGAGACCGAGAGTCTGCAGGCCTAGGAGGTGGCCAACAGTACTGTAGTTGCTGATGGAGAGGTGTGAAGTGTGGGATGGGGTTTCCCATCTCCCACTTCTCTTCTAGCCCTGGGCCCAGGCCAGCCTGTAGGGCTCACTGAGGGGGATGAGGCCCCTGCTGGTCATGTAGCTAATGGGTGCTGAACACAGGGTCTCTGGTGCTGGAGGTGGTTCATGATCGGATGTGAAAGGGTTGAAGGGTGCTGAAGTCCCCTCTTTCCCTGGTCAGGGTGGCTCATAACTGGCCCATAGGCAAGTCTCCCGCTTCCTCATTCCTCCATCCAGGAAGACCCTTTGGGACCATCTCACTTCCCCATTCTTCCTGCCTTCTACAAGTTAGGGAGAGATGATGAGGGGCACCCCACATTCCTGGAGCTTCTGGGGTACTGAAGCCCAGCAGCTAAGCCAAGAAAGGCCTTCTCCTAAATTCTAAACCAGGCCTGGGGAAAGGGTCCCTGAGAGCCAGAGGCAATGCCAGTGACAACAACAGTGACAATGATAACTACCGATTCCTAAGTTTAGGGTGTTCTAGGCACTGCTTTATATGCCGTGTCTTTATTCAACATTTATTGAGCACCTACTGTATGCCAGATGCTGTCTAGGCCCTGGGGCCTAGAAAGCAAAAATCCTTGCCCCGTGGAGTTAAAATCCTTGCAACTTCTGGTATATCTCCATTTCTTAGATGAAGAAACTAAGGCTTAGAGAGATTAAGTGGCTTGCCTCCGGTCTGTGTGACTTGGGCTTCAAAGCTGACTCTCAACCACGAGAGTGTGCAGTTCAGAGGGGCAAGGCCACAGTGAGAACCAGGCTGGGGCTCCCCTGCCAGGATAGAGAGCAAGGAGGCAGTGCCCTGCCCAGCCCCTGATAGCTCACCACACTTCTACCCAGGCTTGTCCTTCCAAAGGCAGCTGTGGCCACAGGGTATCCCTGGGGAGAGGCGTGCTCCTTTTAACTGGGGCCCCTTTTTTGAACTTTATGTAAATTATAAAGTAGTCAAAATTAGTCAGTGCAATTTCCTTCTAGCATCCACTAGATTTGACATGCTCTTGACCTCCCCTCTTCTACCCTCCCCTTCACACTCACTGCTGTGGGCACCAGTCACTGAAGCAAAGTGGTTAGTAAATTGGTGTATTTTTATTTTCCTTTCACAGATATCTCTTAAACATCCATTATGTGTAAAGGAACAGTGCTAGGTTCTGGGGACCAGAGGTAAATACGACCCCATCTGATAGGCATGTACCTGACGGCCAGCTACCTAAGCAGATAATCGAGGCCACGAGATGGCAGCGGCTGTCCTAGAGGCTCCGGGGTGGCTGCCTATGTCCGAGAAGAGGACTCAAGTTTACCTCTTGTACCAGCCTGTGGTTAAGGCAGAATCCTTGGAGCCCTTACCACGTGGATGGCCATCCCCAAGCCCTGGCCTGTGGTGGTGCTAAGAGCAGAGGACGTCCTGCTTTGGGGCAGGAAACGGGCTGCAGAATGGGTTCTCTTGGGCGCCTGGGTGGCTCAGTTGGTTAAGCGACTGCCTTCGGCTCAGGTCATGATCCTGGAGTCCCAGGATCGAGTCCCACATCGGGCTCCCTGCTCGGCAGGGAGTCTGCTTCTCCCTCTGCCCCTCCCCCCTCTCATGTGCTCTCTCTCAAATAAATAAATAAAATCTTCAAAAAAAAAAAAAAGAATGGGTTCTCTTGAAGGGCAGGGCGGGAGAGGCAGATGACCACCATCTGCCTGCTTCCTCCCATCCTTCTGCTCCTGCCTGAATGTCCTCTCCGCTGGGATGCCTTCCTGGGCCACCCAGACCTCAGCCAGGTCCCCCACTGTCGTCTCTCACTCCCCTCTTCTTCCCGCCCCCTTCACTGTTCCCTTCATAGTGTTTCATGCTTATTAATGTATTTGTGTCTGGTGTTTGTTCAGCTCCTCCTTCCCTGCATTGCCGGCTCTGTGAGGACAGAGATGCATTATTTTTATTCTTCTCTGCTTACTCCAGCACCCGTGACATTGTAGGTACTCAGTGTAGTGTTTGTTGACTGGTTGAATGAATCCATGAGAGGCAGAGTGGCGGAGCTGGAAGAACATGGGGTCAGGGACCTGGTTTGAATTCTGGGCTTGTCCCTCCCACTGTGTGACTCTGGCAAGTCATCTCCTCTCTGAGCTTCAGTTTGCCTGGACCCTGTGGATAACGATGCTACCACCTCAGAGAGTAGTTATATGTGTTAAGTGGGATGATGTGTGTAAAACATAATCTGGTGGCTCAGTATTGAGGGGCCTATTATTATTATTGTTGCTATTATTATTGTTGTTGCTATTGTTATTCCTGTTTTGTTTTTTTTTTAAGATTTTATTTATTTGAGAGAGCACGCATAAGCAGGGGGAGGGGCAGAGGGAGAGAGAGAAGCAGGCTCCCCACTGAGCAGGGAGCCCGACGCGGGGCTCGATCCCAGGACCCTGGGATCATGACCCGAGCCGAAGGCAGACACTTAACCAACTGAGCCACCCAGTCGCCCCTATTCCTGTTCTTTCTGACATTGGATTAAGGATATCTGCCTTGGGGGTTGTGGGGAAGCTCATGTGGGAGGATATGAGGAGGTACCCAATAGTGGGACACATCCCTCGTGCAGCCATTGGACAGTGTGGCCCCATGGCAGCAGCCCTCATGGCATGTCCTGGTGCTATCTTACAGGGTGTGAAGGAAGGGGGCGAGAAACCTCGGGGAGCACGGAGGGCAGACAAAGCTGGCTGGATCAAGAAGAGCAGTGGTGGCCTCCTGGGGCTTTGGAAAGACCGGTATCTGCTCCTCTGCCAGGCCCAGCTGCTGGTCTACGAGAACGAGGTAAAGACGCACCTGGCCCTGAGGTTGGGGGTGCTGGGGGCGGGGGCAAAGGGATGGCAGCCCAGGCCAGCAAGAGGATCCCAGAACTGGTGCAGGAACACCTGCTCCACTCTTGACATGCTGTGTAACTGGATTTGGTTTGAGACCTGACTCCTTGGGCGAGTGCCTGATCTTCTCTGGGTCTTCGTGGTGTGGGGACAATACCTCTAGGTGCAAGTCTAGGACTCCTGGATGAGGGGCTCTTTGAAGTGTATGTGCACAGGGACGTGTGTGTCTCCTCAGTGTACACTTATACTGTAACTCCTTGTCATTGGGCTAGATGCCATATAAGTGAATGTTCCAGAAAGCTAAAGCTTATTCCATTCAGCAATGAGAATAGAAATATTTTGTGCTCATGCTTGTTTGGGGTTTTCCATATCTCTTGTATGAGGCTCGTTAGTAGTCCCATGAGAGTGTCATCATGTCCCAGAGGAAGATACTGAGGCCCTAGGGGGCCAATGACTGGTCGGCATCTCAGTGAATGGCGGAGTTGGGACCCAGACCAAATCCAGAGCTCTTTCCACCCATAGATTCTGGCAGGTAAACTCTAAAAACTTATTTTTGGTGGAAATCCACTAAAATATGTTGAATATTCTCTACCTTCTTCAACAGAAGGTGTTGGGACTAAAAGTGAGTCTTTCTGTGGTGGCTCTGAGTCACCTCTTATCAGACTCTTCCATCCTGCCAGACTGTACTTTTCAGCTTTTCTTTTTGCTTTAACATCAAGCGCCAGTTGCCACTTCTGCTGTCCGCGTGCCTCTCATAATCCTCACAGCTGCCCACTTCAGGCTTGCACCTCTTTTCATTTCAGCAGGCTAGGAACTTGGACAACCAAGGATGTTAAGATTGTGTGTTAAGTAAGAGTTGATAAAGCTCTGGGGGAAGATCTGAGGAGAAAAGGTGGCTTTTACTTGTAGCTGCCGTTTGTGTTCTGGGATTAAGGCCACCAGAAGGCCCGTCCATGGAAAATGGGCTCTCACTGCGTGCCTTTGACAGATGGAATACATGGGGCAGAACTGGCCTGGAGGCAGAAGAAGAGGGATCCTGCCTGTTCCCCACCATCCTTTCTCAGCATCCCTCAGGTTATCTTGGCAAATTCATAACTGTCCCAGGCCAAGAAAGGTTGGGCACCAGATCTGACTGTTTAGCGGAACTGCCTTTGTGAAGCACCTTGCCTTTCCTGCCCGAGTCCCCAGGCTCATGGAGTCGGGGTGTCAGAGAAGCAGCTGGAGGAAGACAAGGGAGTGAAATATGCAGACAGCCCCCCAGATGTTCCTTACTGCTGCTGTCACCAAATTAGGATGTGCTGTAGGGCAGCAGGGGGATATTTTTATAAATAAAGGCAGTTGTCACAGCTTCCTTCTGTCCCAGCTGCCATAGGAGTTGAATGACAAGCCCCCAAGCTGTCAGCCTGTCAGGCACTGCCAGACTTGTCCTGGGTGCTCTCTCCACATCTGGCCACAACTGGGAAGCAGGAAGGATTTCACATCCCACAAACATGAAACATATAAATCAGGCTTTTAAAAAAAGTCACTATTAAAAACCTCTGTGCAGTTTCAAGAACTTCACACTTGGGGGTAGGGAAGGTTGGCCCAGGAGCAGGAATTGAGAAATGCTTATGAGTTCAATTCCTCTTTCTGATGTCAGGAACTAGGCGAGTGCAAATGGCTCTTGGCTGTTTCTTTGCTGTCAGTGAGGCTGACATTCAAAAAATGCTGCCCCCGCCCAGTGCCTGCTGGTTTATCCATTTTTCTGAGCTGCAGAAGGGCCAGATGATTCAGCGTTTCGGGTGGAGAGGAGACCCAGGTCAGGCAACCCTGGGGAGAGCTGGGTGGTGGGGATGGACTGACTTTTTGTTCCCAGATGGAGGAGAGTGTGTTTGGGCCAGTAGTTGTCCAGTTGAGGGAGGCCTGCGCACATGGGGCAGGTGAGCTGCTGTCTCTGGAACTGGGCATCCTTCCCCAGGCAGCTTCCTTTCTCTGGTTGCAGGTAGGAGGGGACCTTCTGGAGTCTCACCCTGGGTCAGGCATTCAGTCCAGCAAACTAGTCCTATGTGTGTCCCTCTTGAGGGCTGCCTTTCGGTAGGGCACTGTAGGGGGAACCAGACAAATATGCAGCACAGGGTAGAGAGAGATGCCTAGAAGGGAGTCAGGACTGTTCTTCCCCATGGCTGGGTGCCCCTAGCACCTTGTACGGTGCGTGTGCCTGGCAGGTGCTCTGTGGATGGGGGACCTCAGAGGAGCGAGAGAGCACCAAGGCTCAGGCTTGGGGGTGTGGCAGGGGAGCTTCCTGGAGCAGGTGGGTCTTACTAGCCCTTGTTGAATGTGTGTGGAGTGGAGGAACTTGGAAAGATTGGAGACTAGGGGTTGGAAAGAGATGCTTGGAAGCAAAAATTGGAAAAGACATTTTAACTGAACCTGGATGGGAAAGATCAGGCCACCCTTGCCATCTTTCCCCAGACGGCCCAAACAGAGAGCAGGTCAGTGGTTACTGCCCTTTGCTATTACAGTCATCTCCTTTGAAAAATACACACACCTGGGCTCCATTCCTCACAGGTCCTGATGAAACTGGTCTGAGATGTTGCCTGGGCATTGGGGTTTTTAAAGCTCCCAGGTGCTATCATGGTTGAGAAGCTCTGGTGTAGAGCAGAGGTTTTCAAACTTTTGCATACATCAGAATCACCTGAAGTGCTTGTTAATCATCAGACTGTTAGGCCCATTCTCCTACAGTTATGATTCAGTGGGGATGGGATCTGAGAACTTGCATTTCTAACAAGTTCTCAGGTGATGTTGCTGCTGCTGGCCCAGGTACCACACTTGGAGGACCACTGAGACAGAGTGTGACCTGTTGCTAAGGCATTGATCACCAAGCCTCTGACTGTGGCTGAAAGGAGTGTGGTGTGCTAGAAAGAGCTCTGGCCTGGGAGGCAGGAAGTAGCTTTGCATTTGGCCCTGCCCCTTACATTTGTGTCTGTGCCCCTTGGGCAAATCAGTTCGCCTCCAGGCCTCATTCTCTTCCTGTATACTGTGAGGCAAATACTGGGGCTCTAAGCTTTCAGGATGATTTAGAGGCTCAGGAGAATCAGAGAAGCAAAAGTGCTTGCTAAGTGTCAGGGGTTCTTAACATATGCAGATTATCATGGAGGGAAATCAGGGCATTTCCTCTGCAAACATTGAGTCACTGCCTCTCAGATATTCCACCAAAAACTGCAGAGCACCCAGGCGTCCCTGGTGGGTTCTCTTGCTGGCTCTCTGAGTGAGGTCTAAGAGCAAGCATGTCCTTAACTTGTTGGCCAGCCTATAGGGCAGCTCTCCCCTCCAACCCTCACCCCCCCCCCCCCCAGGGCTTGCTTCTTCGTCCCTGGATACTCAAGGGTGAGAATGCAGCACACTGAGAAGTTGTTCCAGCTGGGACTCCCTTGGAAGAGGAAGGAATTGACCACTCCTGAGTGGGGAGCTTGTCCCAGGCAGCTTGCTGGAAAGGCAGCTGGTGGGTAGAGCCCACATGGAGAAAATACTCCAGTGCCAGGGCTGGTGGGCAGGAAGGCAGCCCAGCCAGTGTCCAGGGGTGGCCTAGAAAAGGCTGGCCTCTGTCTTCTTAGTGACAAGGCCTCAGGGTGGCAGGTTAGTGGGGGGATCGCTTTTGAAGGAATTCTTGCCCTCTCCATTGTGCAGGCCATGGAAAGTGGCCTTTCCACCTAGCCAGGGGTCAGCGGAGGAAGATGCCAAGTGGGGAAGTCAGTTCAGGATCATTGTGGTAAAGGTAGGGCATGCAGCCCAAATGTGCCTAGTTCACACTTCCCTCTGTGGCTCTGCCTGGAAAGCCTTTTCTTTTTTTTTTCTCTCATTTTGTGACATCCTGCTCCCTCTTCTAGACTGCCTCTTCCACAAATCTCTGAGCAGGCTCTGGGCCTGCATGGACCCTCAGGTACCCTTTCCTAAGTCTCTCCAGCTTCTGCTGTTTCCTCCTTTGGCCTTAGGCATTTGAGTTGGCCCTGCTACCCACCTCCGGGCTGGGTGCCCCATTTCTCATGTGGATGCTGAGCCTTAAAGGCATCCTTCCAGTCAGCATGGACTGAACACTATCTACTTGCTGGGGTCCGAATACCACATCTTGGTGATTGATTGGCAGCCCAAGGTTGCCTTCTGACCGAGTGATGCCCTCACTGACTGAGATCAGGGTCTGAGGTGGGACCTGGGTGTTTGAGGATCTGGATGTGTCTGGCTCTCACCAATTCATGTCCCCTCTATCTCCCTCCCCAGGACGAGCAGAAGTGTGTGGAGACAGTGGAGCTGGGCAGCTATGAGAAGTGCCAGGACCTTCGTGCCCTCCTCAAGCGGAAACACCGATTTATCCTACAGCGATCCCCAGGGAACAAGGTAGGGCTATGCCCACTGCTGCCTGACCTCCCTCCAGGCCTGGGTTAGTTTGGGAAGATCACCCCCGGAAGGCTCTCAAAGGTAGGCTGGGCCCCTGGATATAGCCTCTGGAGGATCTCTGGAGTGTGGCTGAGGCTCAGACCCAGGGGCTGCCACATGTTGGACCTTTTACGCATTTTGGCCTGGAGTCTCCCCAGCCCCCGGTTGATGCATTTAGGGCTCTGCTGAGAGGTCTGGTCCCCTCTCCCCTTCCAGACTCTGGGGCCTCCTTCCCAGGCTGTAGTTAGAGGTGGGGCCCTTGGCCTGCCCCTACACCCTGGACACATGAGGCGCAGGGCTGAGACAGAAAAGCTGGGAATGAGGCCTTCAGCTCGCCAGGCCTGCAGTACCCTGATGTTGTCTGGGGCGGAGGAAGGCTGTGACCTCCACTTCATCTCAGGCCTTTGTGGGTGGGCCACCCCTCCTGCCTCCATCCTGGACTCAGTGCTCAGACACCTGCAGCCCCCCACCTTTCCTCCCTTTGCACTTTCCCTTTCTTGGCTGAAGCTGGAGAGGGTCTCTTGCCGGGGAGGTTCTTCGCCTGGGACACGCTGTGCATGCAGATGAGGTTTGCTGTGTGCACCACATTTCTCTGGTAGGGAGTCTGGCTGGGTGCTGATGAATGGTATGGTTTCACAGATGTCAGGAGGGAGTTCCGATTTGAGATGGGCGTGTACAGCACCTCTCCAGCCCGCGCCCGCCTGCAGCTGGGCCACGCCTCACCCCAGCCCCTGCACGTCACGCGGAGCCTCTCAGAGTGAGGCTGAGTCACAGAGGCTGAGGCTTGGGGAGCATCTGGTCTGGGCCTGCTGGAGGCCATTCTGTTCTCCCCTAGCTTTAAGGGCCAGGAGCCTAAATCCTCTGATCCCCAGGGCTCTGGGCTCTGCAGGAGGCTGTGATGTGTAACTCACTAACCCTTTGTCCAACTTCGCAGTGGGTGGGGCACAGAGGCAACTGTGGAACTCTGGGAATTGGGGGATGAGTCCAGGTTTATGGTGCTGTGACAGTTCATGGGGCTGGACCCAGGTTTCACTTGACATCTGCTGCTTAGGGCTCTTAGGAAGAGGGGAGCCATATTTTGGTCTTTCAGTCCCGTCAGCCCCCTCCCTGTTCTGGAGACCTACTTTTCTCTCTGAGCAGTCATTGTCGTGTGTGTGTGAATGAGTGACATGCAGAGCACATTATGTGTGGAGGTCTGGCATGTGTGTGTGTGTACCGCTTTATATGCAGGTGAGTGTTCACCTGACCATGGGTCTGTCTGGGGCTTTGTGTGTCTCTGAGTGAGCTTATGTGGATGTGGGGGGATAGGGCCATGCTTCTCTGTCCTCTGTCAGTGCTGTTCTGTGGGCCTTTCCCCAGCTCTGACAATCAGCTGCTGGTGTGCTTAGGCGGGTCAGGCCCAGCTCAGGGGGGGCCATCACCTTCAGAGAGGCCTGTTTGTGCAGCTGCATTCTTAGCTGCTTTGGCCAACACCCTCTCTTCCATCCCTCAGTCCTGCCAAGAGTTCAGGTTGGCTCTGGGTGACTCTGGGAACAGGATGATAAGTCGGGGAGATGGGGCTACGGGGCAAGTACTGGGGGCTGCAAGATGGTGGGAGGAAAGCACATCCGGTTCCACTCCCCCTGACTCTCACCACCTGAGGAACTCATACAGAGAGCGGGGCTCTCCAGAAGTCAGATGGTGAACTGCCCAGAGCACCATGTCCCTCTGGTCCTCTCACCCTCCTTTCCTATCGCCCTGGGTGTTCCCCATCCTCAGTGAGGCCGCCAGCCGGCCAGGAGGTCACATGACCCTCCTGTGCCGCCTTTTCTTCCCCCCTCTAATCAAATAAACAAAGACTCCAGTGTCTTGCATGTCCCTCTCCCCCTGCCTCCCATCCCCACGCCCTTGCCATGAGGTCACAGGCGGACACTGCCAGGAAGCAGGGTGGCCTAGCTGGGCCTTGCTGCCCTGCTGGTCTCGGCCAGCTTGGCCCGTTCCTCTTTCCTGCTGCCTCTCTCCCCCTCCCACTTTTTCTTCCCTGCCATTTTGTCCTCCCCGCTTTCCCAGGTCATGTGGGCCTATTCTGTGGCCAGTCCTGTTAGCTGTGAAACTCCTAGCAGTGCCTGTGCCCCTGGGGCTTCTTGGAAGGGCTTGAGAGGGACCTGTGCGGCCTGTGGCTCTTCAGGACACAGGGCCAGGAGTGGGGCAAGAGGAACAACTTCTTGGTATTCCACTTGGACCCATTCTGATCCCCCTTGCGGGACGCCTGGCTCATTCAGCCAGGATAACAAGGTTGCTTAGAGTGGAACTGGGTCCCATTTAACCATGTATTTGCTCTCCCAGGGAATCCCTTTGGCTAGTATGTAGGTCTTCCTGAGGGCTCCTCCCTCACAGGGAGCAGAAGAGAACAGAAGTTGACCCCCCTCCACCCCCGAGCCTGCCTCAGGTGGGCTGGCCCGTGGGGAAAGACTGCAGCTTGGGTTGGGCACAGTGGTTCTGATCTTGTCCCATTGAGGCCCCGAGTAGTGCATAGGCCTGTGCATTGTGGACTGGTGGGAATAGAACTCTTTGAGCTTGACTCCCAGGCCAGTGCTCTTTCTCTGCCCTGCTCTTGCTCCATCTGCAGCTGAGTTCAAATATATGCCTCTGCAGCTCTCTGGCATGCTAAATCCTGCACTAAGCAGGGGCCCCACCATCTCGGGGCCTGCGAGAAGGAGGAGCAGCTGGGCTCCAAGGGGCTGGCCCTGGGCCACCTTTCTGGCAGCCCCTGTCACAGGGTTGGGTGGGCCCTTGCAGAGCCTGGATGTAGCTGCTGTCCCTCCCTGACCCCCTGCAGCCCTGATGGCTGGGCTAAGAGGCAGTTGCCAAGGTGCCCTGGGGTTTCTG
This sequence comes from Neomonachus schauinslandi, assembly GCF_002201575.2. Classification (NCBI taxonomy): domain Eukaryota; kingdom Metazoa; phylum Chordata; class Mammalia; order Carnivora; family Phocidae; genus Neomonachus; species Neomonachus schauinslandi. The sequence goes on from NC_058411.1 coordinate 103,350,190, forward strand.
ACTTAACTGCAGATCTGCTGCCAGGATTGAATTTACCCTGGTCATGCAAATGAGCATTTGGCTGTGCCTGGCATGGGGAGGTGGGTGGGACCCAGGGCTCTGTATGAGGAGAAGGAGGCGGCAGCCAGGAGGAAGTTATATAACGAGGATGCTGCAGGGGCCAGGCGGACTGTGGTGTTACATAACATAGAGGGTGGCAGGAGGGAAGGCACTGTCTAACACCAGGGTGGGGGATGGGCAGGCTGGCGACCCGCCTGACCAAGAACTGGGGCATCTTGAGGTCAGAGTGGGCAGTGGCCCAAAAACGGGGCAAGGGAAGGAACTGTGGGCCAGTTCATTCATTTATTGGCTCATTCATTCAATAACTATTTACTGAATACCTACTGTGTGCAGGACCCTGGCTTTAGTCGTGTTTAATTCCCTCAGCATTGCTTTGGGGTAGGCATGATCCCTTTATCCAGATGAGGAAACTGGGACTGTTTTGTCAGAAGGAAGGCAGCAGTGATAATTCCTGTTACTGAGCACTCACTCTGTGCCCAGCTCCAGATTCAACACTTTAGATACATATTTGATCTACACAGCTCCATGAGGCAGGTTGTGGCGGTCTTGACCTTTTACAGATGAGGGAACTGAGACTCAAGGTCAGTCAGCTGTAAGCGGTGTTCTGTCCAATTCAGAGGCCCTACTGCTATGATACCCACTGTGTAAAATGGCCCCTCAGTTTGTGTGGCCTTGCTACTTCTACCATTTCCTGTCTGACCTTGGAGCCTGACAGGGAGGGGTCTCTCTAAGCTGCCCTTTAATTCTTTTTTTTTTTTTCTCCAAGATTTAAATTTTTATTTTTACGTAATCTCTACACCCAACGTGGGGCTCAGACTCACAACCCTGAGGGACACCTGGGTGGCTCAGTCGTTAAGCGTCTGCCTTCGGCTCAGGTCATGATCCCACGGGCCTGGGATCGAGTCCCGCATCGGGCTCCCCCTCTGCGTGCCACACCCCCTGCTTGTGTGCGTTCATTCTTTCTGTCTCTCTGACAAATAAATAAAATCTTAAAAACAAACAAACAAACAAAAAAACACCTCACAACCCTGAGATCAAGAGTCTTACGCTCCACCCACTGAGCCAGCCAGGTGCCCCTCTCTGATTCTCATGTACGAGCTGGGAGCTCCTGCCTGAGATGAGAGGGACCCCTGGGGTGGGGTGGGGTGTAGAATCAGGAGTCTTGGGATTACTTTAGGTCACCTTGGCCAAGTCCCATCCCATCTGTGAGCCTCTGTTTCCTCATCTGTACGATGAGGGGGTTGGAATTGACGCCCAGGTCCCTTTCTCATGTATAGTCTATGATACAAGGCCAGAAAGGAGACCCTGGGACTTTTTCACTTGGCCAGGGCTGAGTGGGGGGCCCCTGGAGAGCTGCATGTGGCCCTGGTTCAGGGGGTCTTCACCGATGGACAGCTGTCACACCTGTCACCTCTGTCACTGTACTCAGCCTGGTGTGGATGTACACTGGGATAACTCCACTTTATGGAGAAAACAGGCAGCTGTCTGGGGAAGCCAAATGGAGTAAGACCAGATCTTGGCTCTTTCCACAGGGCAAGGTGGATTCTAATCCAGATCTCGGGCCGCATCATGCTGAGAGCTGGCCCCTTCTCTGCTGGATCTGTCCCCTCCCCTCCCCCGAAGCCCGTGTCAGATCTGTTGTAGGGGTCATTTCAGTTTGCTCCTGGCCAGCTGTGCCAGGGCAGACTTTGTGATCTGGGATGGGAAGCTTCCTTAAGACCTCAAATGTGAATTCTGTTAAACATCCACCCTATCCATGTCCCCTGCAGGTCAGCGACATCAAATTTCAAGCAACCAGTGGAGAGGAGAAGGAATCCTGGATCAAAGCCCTCAATGAAGGGATCAACCGAGGCAAGAATAAGGCTTTCGATGAGGTACGATGCAGTCCTGTGGATGGATCTGTGTCCCCTTTCCCACCATGTGTGATCTCAGAGAGGATCCCCTGCCCCACCTCAGACAACCCCTTGATTATGTCACTGCTACAAACACTGGGACATCTACTATTGTTAGTAATATTCATAGCAACCCTCAGAGTAGGTGGTAGTGTATCCATTTTAAGGATGAAGAAACTGAGGTGTCAGTAAATTAATTCGTTTTAAATTAAAAAGTAAGTGATAGAGTAGAATTTAACTAGTGGCAGCCATGCAGCCTTTCCAACCCAGCCTCAGCTGAAAACAGCCAGTGGGCCCAGGCCAGAGAGGTCTGGGGGGCCGAGCTGAGAGCTTTCAGTCAAGTCCAGGCCAGGCTGGCTCTGGCCTTGGGCCTCCCCATCTGTCGGCAATGACCAGCCAGCCCCCTGTACTATATAGTATGACCTGTGGCAACAATGGCTGTGATCAGGCTTGCAGTAGGCAGGGTATCCCATGGGCCCAGATCTCCTAGGGAGGATTTATCTTTGACATCATGGATTCATAGCTATTTGGGTTAAAATGGACCTGGGGGCCACCTAAACTGACCCCTTGGATTGCAGAAGACTAAGACCTGAGGGAAGGAATCTTCCCAAGTAAGTTCCTCTTAACACCCAGGTCTCCTGACTCACAGCCATGACTCCTGTGTCATGTTTTATGAGACTTGCGTTATGCTCAGCCCTTTATTAGCTGGAGAAAATATCCCCATTTCATGGGTGAGGGGTGATGGGACATATCATGGGTGTTGGAGGCCACAGAAATGTGGGCTGGCTCTCAGCCCAGTCTTGGTGGAGCAGTCAGGAACAGGGACTGTTGAACCTCGCCCCTGCCCCCATCCAGGGTGGGTCTGACCTTGAGCCTGACCTGAGGGTTAAAGAGTCTTAGCTACATTCCCCATCAAGGACAGGCTGCACTGGGGTTCAGAGTCTTATTTACTTTGGCTTCCCAGGTACTCCATCTTTCCTTACCATCAGAGAGGATATGCCCTCCTCTAGACACCCTGGCCCAAAGGGGCAGAGGCCCTGCTCTTTCCTGGGCTTTTTTCTTTTCCAACGGATCTGGGAGAGTGACTGGGGCCATTTTCTGGAAGCCAGGCACCAGGGGATCATGGGCTGCCTTCTCCCTGCTCCCCCAGCTAAGCATAACAGCAGCCTCAGGGCTGCTTATATATATTTGCAGTAGACTGAAGGGTGAGGGCTGGTAGCCCATATCCAGGCAGGAAGACTGAGGCAGAGAGGGATGACACAGGCAGTGTAGGGACAGGGAGAAAAGCAAAAGTCCAGACACAGGGAGATGCCTCAAAGAGAGGGCCAGTGGTAGGGCCCTGCCCCTTTACAGGGAAGATGTAGGTGTAGACCCTGCCTCTGAGTCGGGTTAATGCCTGGGCATTTCTTCCTCTCCCTGGTGGGCACTGACCTTGTTCCTTCTTCCCAGGTGAAAGTGGACAAGAGCTGTGCCCTAGAGCATGTGACACGGGACCGGGTGCGTGGGGGCCAGCGGCGCCGGCCCCCTACAAGAGTCCACCTGAAGGAGGTAAGACTTTGCCCCCTGGCTTAGACATGTAGGAGGTCATTTGAGCCTGGGATCCTAGCTCGTTAGGGTGGCAGCCAAGCTTGGGGCCATCTTTTTCCTGAGGACTCTTGGAGTTGGGGCTTCCTGAGTGGTATGCAGCGTCTCTGTGTGTGGAAGCTCGTGTGTTATATGTGCTCGGAGGGGGCGGGGGATATGCCTGCTTTGCTTGTTGAGTCTGCACACTGGCCTTATCCAGAGTCGGTACCTGAGGGAAACTGAGACTCTGAGGCTAGTCCCTGCCTCTCAGAACTCAGCTTCCACCTAGAGAAAAGACCTGTCCACAGACTGCTCCAAGCAGAGTTGTATCTAACTTCTGTACAGAGGAGGGCTCTGAGAGGCCGGGCAGGAGAGACCGTGGAGGGCCCATTGGCATTTGAACCAACGAGGATGGGAAGGGTTTCAGTTGGCAGACTTGATGTGAGGGAGGCCCTGGCCGAGGGAATGATTTGAGCTGAGACAGGAGAGTTTTGGAGTGTACCAAGTCCCTTTGATGGGGAGATGGGTCTAGGAAGGTTTGTTGATGGGAAGAAATTTGGAGGCCTTGATTGTTGGAGCTGAGAACAATGCATGGGAGGGTGTGTTCCAGAGGTCAGTTGAGGCCCAGGGTATGGTGGGTTGGGTTAAGGGAGGGAAAGGCAAGGAGCTAAGAAGAGGGAGGAGGTGGGCCCTCCAGACTTCAGGAGGGGATGAAAAGGGAGGGGACAATGGGAGAGACACTCGGAAGCAAGAGCCATCTGGGCTTGCCACTGAATACAGTGCTAGGGGAAGCCTTCCAGACAGGGGGGAGGGTGGTCCAGACGTAGACCCAAGCCTGCCGACTGGGTGAATGGAGGCCCTGGGGACAGGGAATTTGGGAGAAGTTATGGGCAGGGTGAGGGGTAAGGGAGGAGCCCTTTTTCAGACCAGTGTTGCTGATGGGGGTGGATGTTGGCGGGGAAAGATTTTGGAGGCTAGGAAAGAATCTTAGCAAATGCTACATTTGGGGAGTGGGGGTCGGGCAGTAGAGAGCCAAGGAAGAGGAAGCCAAAGAGGCAAATGGCACATCTGGAGAGAGAGAAGGGCACAGGATGTGGGGGTTATCAGCCAGGTTGGCAGCCACAAGTCACAAAGGCAGGACTGGGGAAAGGGACAGGTGGTGACATTTACTGCATAAATTTTCTCAGAGAAGGAGTTGGCTTAGGTTTGTCAAGGGGTACAGAGCTGGGGTTGCCAGAGGGAAGGGGACCATGGTAGGGAAGAGGGAGAAGAGAAGGGGCCAAGGTCACTGGAGAGTTTGTTTTTGAAATGAAACAGCCTGTTCATGCCTGTCAGCTGAGGGAATAAAGCCTGCAGAAGGAAAGACTGACGTGGCCAGAGAGAAAGGGAATGCTTGAGGGGAGGGTTAGGTGTTGGGGGAGGGCTGGCCTTGGAGAGAGAGACCCCCTGAGAAGAATTCAGGGAGGCACTCATGTCCCAGTGACTGAGTGAGTGTATGTGTTGGCCAGATACCTGTGTGCATGGTAAAAGGGAGTGGGGATCCCAGCCAAGACGCCTACCATGAGGGACCTTGGGAGAGGCCTCCTGCCCAGCCCTGCTCCAGGGCCTCTGAGGCTCCCTGGGAGGGTCTCCATCACTCTGGGGCTGCTGGGTGTCCCTGTGGGTCCCTAGGGCCAGGTGGGGGGGGGGGGCAGCTGCCTTCTTGGTGGCTGTCCTCCTCTGGCGGTCAGCTGTGGTCTGGGGCCACATCTGACGGCATGAGGAGAGGAGGCACTGGCTGCTGAGCAGCTGGACAGGCAAAGGCCGCAGAGATCTGGGCTGGAGGGCTGGATGTGAGGCTGGCACATCAGACAGCAGTCTCCAGGGAGGGGAAGCAGAAGTGAGTGGGCTCGAGACAACTCGGGAGACCATGCTTGAGTCCTGGTCCCATTGCCCCGCTGAGTGGGTGGTTGCACAGATGGGATCCTCCCAAGGCCAGACAGCCAGAAAGGGGTCAGAAACAGGGCTGGAACCATGTCCTCTGCTGCCCAGGCTAGTATAGTTGCCACTAAAAAGCAGTCTCTTTCACAGGCTGGGGGGCACCAAGAGGACTAGGCTCTGACTTCCTGGCCTGTGATTCCAAAACAGGGAGTTCTGTGGGAATGAGGGAGAGGAGAGGATTCATCAGAGTATCATTTTAGCTTCTAATCACGTGGCCTTGGAAGCCAGGGCAGAGAGTGGGGGGCTGGGAGCCTGGACAGCCTGGATGGGAAGGCTTGAGTACCCTTATGGGTGGGCATATCTGACCCAAATGCCAGTCATCCAAGATAACGCCCATATACTGTCCCCTACCAGGTAGCCAACGCAGCTTCTGATGGGCTTTTGCGCCTCGACCTCGAAGTTCCAGATAGCGGGCCACCGGTGTTTGCCCCCAGCAATGATATCAGTGCAGCCCAGCCCCGGGAGACACTCAAGCCCCCTATGCCTCCTACCAAGCCTTCCCCAGCGCCTGAGACGACCAGCCTTGGTGACAGCGTGGAGACCCCTGCTGGGGAGGGAGCCCTAGCCCCTATCTCAGCAAGGTCTGAGCCCCACCCTGGGAGCCGAGAGGACTCGGAGACTCCAGTGCAGGAGGACAGTGGCTCTGAGCAGCCCTCCAACAGGGTCCTGCCTGACAAACTGAAAGTGAGCTGGGAGAACGCCAACCCCAAGGATCCCCCTGACTTTGAGAGTACAGAACTCCAGGTGCCCCGCTCTGAGACTCCTGAGGCTCTGCCCAAGGAGGGTGGGAAGCCCCCTACACCCCCACCCAAGATCTTATCAGAGAAACTGAGAACCTCCATGAGTGGGATGGGGGCTTCTGGGCCAGCCCAGAGTCCTGAGACCTCTGAGACCTCTGCCCCAGATCCAGCAGAGATCTCAGTGAATGGCATGGATGACAGTCCCGAGCCCATCCAGCCACCCCAGGCCTCGGGCATCCCAGAAACTCCCCCAGAGGATGCAACAACATCCACAGCACTGCCCCGCTGGGACCTGCCATCTCATTTCCATCCCCGCTGCTCCTCCCTGGGGGACCTGCTTGGGGAAGGCCCCCGGCGTCCACGGCAGCCTGGAGAACGGCTGTATCGGGCCCAGCTGGAGGTGAAGGTGGCCTCAGAACAGACAGAGAAACTGTTGAACAAGGTGCTGGACAGTGAGCCGGCCCCCGTAAGCGCTGGGACACTGCTCAGCCAGGCTGTGGAGCAGCTGAGGCAGGCCACCCAAGTCCTACAGGAAATCAGAGATCTGGAAGAGCTGAGCCAGGAATCACCTGGGCTACAGGAGAAGCGGAAGGAGCTGGTGACCCTCTACAGGAGAAGTGCACCCTAGGGTCTGCCGGGCCAGGGCATGGTCCCTCCTAGCCCGCCCAGTCCATCATTGCCCAACCCTGCCAAGAAACATGCTTCTGCTCAGGCTGCAGAAGGGCCATCAGGCATGTTGTGGGTATGGCCAGGACCTGCAGAGATTCCTGGCATCCTTTCCGCCCTGCCCTGGCCAGTGCGGCCATGTGCCACCCAAGGCCACTATTTGGCTATCTGGCCCAGGCTCTGGGCTTTGGACTTGGGCTGGGAGCACACACTTGGTTGCTTGCATGGTTGTTCTGAACTGCCCCAGGGCTTTAGCACGGCACTTGGGGTTTCTGGGGGTGACATCATCTCTGCTTCCCACCCCCAGTAGTTTACATTCCTGACTTCTGAATAGAGCACAGCTGAGCCCCCCCCCCCCCGCCCCCACCGCAGCTCCCACATCCAGATGTTCCCGGGCAGAGAGCCTTATGGCAGAGGCAGATCCGAGCCATAACCAACCCTCCCCACCCACCTACTGCAAGTAGCTGCCAAGGCCTTGGGTCTAAGCTCTAGATTCTTCCCTTAGCTGAGTGAGACCTGGAATCCAGCTAGGGCCTGTGCAGGCAGGTGGGAGGCAGCTGTGTGAGAAAGCCATTGGATGTGTGGCTCTCTCTGGGGCTGTTTCCTATTCTGCAGGCCTTCCCCTCTGGTGAGCTGTGATTGGAGGACTCCAGGTTGGAGGAGGAACTCGAAGGGTCTCCTAGTCTAGTCTCTACCCCTGGACCAGCCTGTGTCCAGCCTTGCACATTTCCTGTAGGGGTGAGCCCGAGAATGGCTCTGATATCAACATCAGAAAATCCTGTATATACTTCATTATAAATCAACCTTCAGAAGAGAAGCCACCTCAACTTCTGTGCCTCCCCAGATGGGATTTATATCTGGGTCTCTGGTTCCTCCTCAACCCAAACAAATCCAATATCCCAATCATTTGTTCGAATGCCGATGGGGGTATGTTGGGCCTGAAATAACTTCCCTTTTCCTTGTTCCCCACCCCCCCACCCCTCTGGCTCAGGCCTCAGAGGGACTGCCCCTCTGAACTTCCTAGCGGGAGGGGCATTTTCTTCTGTCTCTTTCCTGGTCCATGCTTGCAGCCTGGGCCTCTCCATCCCATCCCCCTCCCCCAATCCCCCCCCAGTTGTCCCTGACTCTGGGAACACATCCAGTCTCCATCTAGGTGCAGAGCCCCCTGAGGGCCACAGCCACCTCCCTGGGGCCTGTAGGAGTGGGAGCAGCTTCTGACAGGTCTGCTCAGGGGGTTTCTGCATGTGCACTTTTATTTACTGAACGAGGAGAAGGGAGGGTCACAGCTGCATGCCCCGGCCTTTCTGTCCACTGCCCCATCACCAGTCGTGCCCACTGAGACCTGCCAGTGCAGGTCAATGTCTTCTTTACTGTACTTCTACTTTATTCTTGAGGGTAGTGGCCAGGGATCAAGAGGGGCAGATGTCTACTTTGCAGCCTGTCCCGGGCAGGGTGGAGGTGAACAGCAATGTCCTGACTCATGAGCCCCCACTGGCCTCCTCAAACTACACTCCATGGACAAAACTAGGTTCCCATGCCACAGTCTGCCTGTCCATCTGCCTTCAGTATGAGAGCGAGGACGTCATCGGCTGCCCACATCATATGGCCCCCTGCAGGTTTCTCTTGGGGAACAGCTTTCCCCCACCAGCAGCCTCGGCTGGCTGGGGCTTTCGCCAAGTCACCTGTTTCCAGGGACTAGAGCCTCAGTTTCCTCCTCTGATAAATGACCAGATTGAGCAAGTAGCTCTGGGGCCCTCTCAGTGATCTAATGTCATTGGTCCCTCTGGGCTCCCCATGCCGTGGTGGCCTGGGCCCCAAGGGGAAAGCTAGCTTCAACAGGAGGGGTAGAAGGATGGGGAATATGCAGGGGATGCCTTGCCTGCCTCCTTGAGGAGGATGGCATTCCATGTCTTCTGTCATGAAGCGCCTTTCTTGAAGTTTGGCAATAAATCCCTTTTTATGGAACTTCTCTGCCGCAAGCCTGTTTGTTGGTGTGGGGACGAGCTCCAGGGCTGGCCTCAAGGAAGCAGAGGGTAGGCCGTCGTTGGTCAGTGGCATCACTGGCCCTTCAAGCTTCATTCTAGGGCTCCCCTCCCATAGGCTGGGTCCCATCTTTGCTAAACTCAGCTAGGCCCTCCAGTTTTACCCCCTCCCCACCCCTGCCTACATTGTTTCTACAGGCTGGGAGCTAAGTGTCATAAGGAACAATGCTTTTCAATTTTTAGAGATTATTTGGAACAGAAAAGTTGCAAGAATAAGAACAGTACAAAGAATACCTACGTGTTCTTTATCAGATTGACCCATTGGTTTATCTTCTGAGTGCTATCTTTAACAAATGTAATTTTTTTCTGAATCATTGAGGAATTCGTTTTCATGGTCCCTTATCCCTAAATACTTCACTGAGCATTTCCTAAGAGTAAGTATATTCTTTCATGTAACCATAATACAGTTATCAACTTCAGAAAATTTAACACTGGTATACTTATTATTGCTCTTACTCCAGTTTTGTCATTTGACTCAATAACCTCATATTTTTCCTTCGGTGTAGGCTTAAATATTACATGTCTATCTAGTCTCCTTTAATCTGAAATGTTTCCACAGCCTTTATCTGTCATGATGTGGATACATTTGAAGAATACAGCCCTTCCTCCCCCTTCCCCCCTTTAAAAAGATTTATTTATTTATTTATTTTTTTAAAGATTTTCTTTATTTATTTATTGGAGAGCGAGCGAGAGAGAAACAACATGAGAGAGGAGAGGGTCAGAGGGAGAAGCAGGCTCCCCGCTGAGCAGGGAGCCCGATGCGGGACTCGATCCCGGGACTCCAGGATCATGACCTGAGCCGAAGGCAGTCGCTTAACCAACTGAGCCACCCAGGCGCCCTAAAAAGATTTATTTTAGAGAAAGAAGGAGAGAGAGAGAATCTCAAGCAGACTCCCCACTGAGCACAGAGCCCAATGTAGGCTCCATCCTACTACCCCAAGATCATGACCCGGGCCAAAAATAAGTCGGGCACTCAACCAACTGATCCACCCAGGCACCCCCACCCTTTTTAATAGAACATTCCTCACTTGGGGTTTGTCACTGTGAGGTTTCCTCATAATTAGATTGAGGTTATGGATTCTCAGCCAGAAAACTGCATAGGTGATAGTAGGTCCTTTTCAGGACATCGCATCCGGAGACATATGACCTTCATTCATCCCTCGTTGGTGATGTCAATTTTGACCTCCTGGTCAAGGTGTCTGATTTTTCTATTGTATACTTATGATTTTTTCTCTTGCAACTATAAGCAATCTGGGAGATATTTTAAGACTGCACAAATATGTTGCACCTCATCAAAGTTTCCCTGTAGATTTGGTATTCATTGATGATTCTTGCCTGAACAGGTGTTTCCTATGATGGTTCAAAATGATTCCAGCTGTTACTTTAACCTCAGAGCCTGTCCTGGTTGGGGGTGAGCCTGGGCCCTGCCTACCGCACCCCTAATACATCTCAGCAGGATCCCAGGGCTTCGCTGAGTGCCCTTTGGAAGCCCCTGGGCCAGTGTACAGAGATCCAATTCAAACTGCCAAGGTTCAAGTCCCTTGGTGAGTCTTAGCCTCTAGTTTACTCACCAATGAAAAGGAGATGTACAATGTCCCTACCCCGATGTGAAAAAGTACTGCTGGGCTCCCCAACGGCTGACTCCCTTCCTCCTGTGAGGGCTGCTGGACAGGGCTGGTGGCCAACATAACAGGAAGCACCTGACCAGGGCCTATTGCCTGGCAATGACCTGCCTGAATTCCCCTGCCACTGGCCTCTGTGTCACAGCCATACCGAGTGAGTGGCCTGTAGAGCTGGGGGACCCTAGGTGAATCACTTCATCTTCACAGGTCCCTTATCTCTGAGAAGGAACCAAGGTAAGGGAGAAGAACTCCTTTATTGGTAAGGGTGTCCCCCGACCCTGGCCCAAGAATGAGGTCCCCTCTGGAAGGCCACCTTGGAGAGGGCGGCTGTGAGGAAGGTCTTAGTAGCCAGCCACAGGGCTGAGGAAGGATATGGTGAGAATCTTCCCTCTGGTCTTGGGGGCTGGGGGCCTATGTGGAGAAGAGGAGGCCTTTTTTTTTTTTGGACTACTGGCCGCAGTATCTCAATGGCCTGAAGTGCTGTGGGTAGTTACGATTCACGGTTTTACAAACCACAAGGTGGCCACATTCTGACAAGACCCAGGACAGAGAAGGAGGGATTGTTGGGGCGATGGGTAGCATCTGGATTGCCTCTCCCTCTGCCCCCACCTGAGCCTGGGCCCTGGAAGCTCTCTGTGTCTTTCTGGAGCTATTGTGTTTTGTCCCAACTCCAAGTCCTGTCTTCCTGCCTTCCAACCTTTACTCTCGTATCCCTGACACAAGACATGTCAGAAATAGGAGACTTGGCTGTCAGAAAAGGCCACATACACTCACTTAAGTGGAGGTTATGAGGAGGGTCTGCGGGGGAGGTGGGAGGAGATGGTAGAGAGATGATGGTAAACATTCCTCCCTGTTGTCATAATTTTATTAAAGGAAAAAAATCCTGGAGGAAGTAGCAGGGTATAAGCAGAAAAAACCATGACTTCAGATTCGGAGGCAGACACATCTAGATTCAAGCCCAGCCATGAATGAGTGACCTTAGGCAAACTGCCTCAGTTTTTCCTGTCTATAAAATAGGCTAATTCTTCCTTCTTCACAGGGTTACTGTGGAACACTTAGCCCGTGGCCTGCCTCATAGATAATGTTTAATAAACCCCAATGGCCTGGCCTCACAGGGCACATCCTATTTGGCAGGCCTACATTGACCTCCCATCGTCACCACAGTGGCCTCATGAGGAAGATGTATTTATGTTCACTCCATTTACAGGTTAGTAAACTGAAGTTTAAAACAACTTGCCCAGGAGACCACAAGTTAGTGCCAGGACCTGGGATTTGACCCCCTGGGGTCCTGGCCTGGGGCCACCATGGGCTTCCTGCTTTTTCTCTGGAGAGTCTGACTTCAGATGGATGCTGAGCCCAGGGAACCTCTGGCAGACCTGAGGCTTGGGGCATCCCCACCTTTGCTGGTGCCTGGAGGATACCCCAGGCTGGCCAGGCTCTCCACCAGCCAGCCATGGCCCAAGTGAGAGGCTCAGGAGGCCCTTCCCTTATAAGGACAACAACTCAGCTGTGATGAAACTTTTCTGCCTCCCAGCTGGGTGGGCGGAGGAAGGGAAATGACAGGCTCCAACAGCTCAGCTGAGCTTGAGCCTCCGCAGGAACTCGCCCACAGCCTCCCCTCTCCTCTTCCTGTGTTGCGCTGTGAGGGGCTTTCCAGAGGGTCCCACTGGCTGGAGCGGGGAGGCCACAGCCAGTGGCCCAGGGAAGCGAAGATGTGCAAACTGAGGCCAAGGGAGGGGACAGGACCCTTGAAGGCCCAACAGGACCCTTGAAGGCCCAACCCTTGAAGGGGAGAGGACCCTTGAAAGCCCAACAGGACCAGTCTTCAGACTGGTCAGTGCTCTCTTAGGGCCTGGGAAAGGGGGCTGGAGGAGGCTCTTGGGCAAGTCTCTCTCTCCCCTTGGCCCCCTCAGATCAAGTCATAAAGGGGAAGGGGCTGGTCTGCTTGCAGCACAGCATAACCCTATTCCCTTCTTCCCATAGCTGTGTCCTTAGGGTACTGTCCTCCTCAACAAAAATCACCAGCCAACTATCCACCTGAGAAGCTAACCATGGAATCACAGGATATCAGGACTGACAAGGATCTTGAGACCATCTAGTCTGTCCCACTGAGTTTCGAGAGGAGGAAGTAACAGCTCAGTGGGAGGACCTGAACTTGCCCGTCAGTTGTGTTAAAATATATATATAATAATTTTAACACAACTCCTTTTATTTTAACACAACTCCTCCCATATTTAAATTGGGAGGAGGGGCTTTCCCTTGGTTTCCTATTAAAAGTTTCTTTTTTAAGAAATCCCAACATGTTAACTGAATAAAAGGACAAAGGACTTGCTCTACACCCAGTTCTGGCTAGCTGTGGGGTTTGGTGCTTCCCTGGAGACCACATCTGGGGTTGGCAGGGGGGTGAAGCCCTAGGCCAATGGAGAACCAAGTATGGCAGCTGGCGAATCGGTCTCTGACACTGCTGTGCACGATTAGTGTGACCTGAAGCAGCTGCTCAGCCTCTCTGAATCTCAGTCTCATCTCTCCCAGCAGGGTGATTTTGAGGATAAAACTAGACAATTTATATAAAGCATCCAGCTCAGGGCCTGACACATAGTAGGGGCTTAGTAAATGGGTAACAGTATTGTGTGTTGGGCACCTACTTTAGATTAGGTGCTATGGATTCCAAGAAAATGGGATCCTTCCCCAGGTTGCTCGCTGCCAGTCAGGGGAGACAGACAGACAGACTGACAGCCCCCCCTCGGTGAGCATAGTGGGATAAGCTTTGTTAGATGGGCACATTCTGCGGCAGCACAGAACAGAGCTCAACAGGCTTCTCTTGCTGAGGGAATCAGACAAGGCCTCATGGAGGTGACTTTTGTCTGCACCTTGAAGGAAGAGTAATACCAAACAGAGGAATTGGGGAGGGCATTTGAGACAGGGAATAGCAGGTGGACAGAAGGAAAATAGCCTTTGCTAAAGTAAATTCTTTGTGTAGTATCCTGTAGGAGGAGGTGCTGAGGGAGGGGTGGAGGCCTGGGAGATGGGGGCCGTGCAGAAGGCAGAAGGTTGTGATGTTCACTCGGAAAGCTTGGACTTTGTCCTAGAGACCAAGGGGAGTCATGGGTGGGTTTTAAAAAGGGCAGACACGGGCTGTGGGGTGGAGACTGGAGGCAGGGAGACCAATTAGGAGGTGGCAATGGACAAGGTGTAGAGGGGTCAGGGCTTGAGCTGGGACCGTGCCACGGGAAGTAGAGTAGAGGAGTAGAATCTTTCTAGGAGGTAGAATGGGGGGTTTGGGGTCTCGTGGATGTGGGAGGGCTGGAGTGGGAGGGAGGGAAATCGATGACTTACAGGGTGTTGGGCTATGGAGGCACCCTTTCCTGAGATGGGGAGCTCTGGGGGAAAAGACAGGTTGGGGAGAGGATGGCAACTGTGTGAGAGGTCCAGTGAACTACCAGAACTGAGCTGGAGCAAATCTGAAGATCATGGGCATCTAGACAGTGGGTGATTGAAGCCGCAAGTATGGCAGAGTTGTATCTTAGATGTTGTAGGATTAGATTTGAGTGTGACTGACAAGAGGCCATGGTGTCAGGAGAGTTCATCAGAGGCCAAAATCTGGGCCCCAGGGGAGTTAGGCCAAGATAACAGTGACACTAGTTTTCTCTCATGCGAGTCAAGTCCAGCAGTAGAGTCCATCCCTGTTACAGCAGCTCCAAGGTCACTTAGGACCTCCTCCTCTCTTACTGTTCTGCCATCTTATCACTTGACTCCTACTTCATGATTTCCAAGCAACTCAGCTCCTGTCGCATCACTTGTACTCTAACTGCTGGGAAGGGAGATGGGGTCATAAGGATACACACCTTCCCTTCAGAGACACTTCCTGGAAGTTGCACTTCTGCCGACCTCTCATTGGCCAGATTTTAATCAAATGGCCACACCTAGCTGCAAGGATGATCTTTCAGTTTCTTGGTCATTCTTCCTGGTGACCGTGTGCCAACTGGAAATCAGAAGTCCTATTACCAAAGAAAAAGGAAAGAATGGATCTCTAGAGCAGCGTTTCTCAATGGGGGGCCATGTTGTCCTCCAGGGGACATTTGGCAACATCTGGAGGTATTTTTGTCACTGTTAGGAGGGTGGAGGCCAGGGATGCTGCTAAACGTCCCATAATGCATACGACAACCTCCACAACATTTGGCCCAAGATATCAGCGGTGCTGAGTTTGAGAAGCCTTGGCCTACATGGACAATTTCTAGTCTCATTTATGTAACCAGGACAGCGTGAAGAGTGAGGGGACTAGTCACTTGTGGCCACACAAGACACCTGTCCTGGGCAAGCCACAATATTAGGGGAGTTCAGCAGCTCAGACCTAGGCTCTGGGGGTTTGTTTGTTTTTTTTTGTGTGTGTGTGGGGGGGTTGTTATATTTGCCCCAGCTTGGAGGGGCTCCTGCCCTCACAGAAAAGGAAAGAAGCTTTGTTTTGTTTGTGCCTCTTTGTTTCATTCATTTCTTTATATTGGGCTCCAAAGTGCAGAGGGAACTCTGAGGGGAGGACTCTGAGGGAAGGGGCTTATTTAACACATGGGCATTTCTTTGCCCACCAGCCACCGACTTGGCCGCTAGTGGGGGAAAAAGCTCCATAGTCTGGCCCCCCATGGCCAGACTCTAGTTCAGTCCCTTATTTATAGTGTGATACAGTTAGACCCTTCCCCCAGCCTCCTGGCCACAAGCCAGGGCTGGGTGGTCAAGGAGAGGCCCCTGGCCCTGAATCTGCAGAGATGCCAGGGCGGCTTTTCTGGCTTTGCCCATAGCGCTGGGCTGGGCCTTTCTGTGCTTCCTCCCTCCCAGGCAGCCTTCCAACCAAGTCAGCATTTCTGGGCCCCTCCCACCTTCATTTCCTTCCCGGACTGTAGCCTTGGGTTGGAAGGGAAGCGGACCTGCCCCAGCTGGGGCCAATGCCAGGTCATGCTGAGGCTGAGGCCTGTGGGTCCCCAAGGTCCCTGAGACGTGGTACAGCCGAGAGAATGCCTATCAGTGGGATGGTGGTGGGGGAGAGTGTGAACAGCTCTGTCTCTGGGGAGGGCTAGGGGAAAGAATAGCCCCCAAGCCAGTCTGAACTGTTGGGGTCCTTACTGTGGGTGAGCAAAGGTCTCCCCCAGGCCAAACAACACCCACTCTTATCTGGCTATAAAAGGCTCCCTGAAAGGAATTGGTCTGAGAATGGCCCACTGGACCTGGGCTAGGGTCAATCCCTACCATGGGTCTGGGAGGCAGGGTCTCCACAAGCTCAGGAAGGGTTAAGCTCCTACCTTCCAACCTGTTTCTGGAGGCCCAGAGGGACTCTGGAGGTTTTCAGCATTTTCAAATATCTGAGTTTTTCAACGGGACTGGTGATGGATTTGATTGGTGGCACAGACCTTCTGCCGCATGACCTCTGACAAGTTGCCTGACCTCTCAGCTCCTCAGTTTCCTCATCTGTTCAATGAGAAGAATAATGCCCAGCTGAGAGTTGTGAGGATTCATCCAGATAGTGCCTGGCCCACGGGGGGCACTCAGGAAATAGTAGCTGCTCCTCTCATCATTGTATCATCACACTGTCTCTCAGGAGAGCCTCGCTTCTCCTCATCAGAAAGTCCTTCCCCGAGCCACCACTCTAATTCTTTTTTTTTTTTAAGATTTAAAAAAAATTTTATTTATTTATTTATTTAATTTATTTATTTGACAGAGAGAGACACAGCGAGAGAGGGAACACAAGCAGGGGGAGTGGGAGAGGGAGAAGCAGGCTTCCCGCTGAGCAGGGAGCCTGATGCGGGGCTCGATCCCAGGACCCTGGGATCATGACCTGAGCCGAAGGCAGACGCTTAACGACTGAGCCACCCAGGCGCCCCGCCACCACTCTAATTCTTAGCATGCAGAGTCTGCAGTGGGAGCCACCTCAGGAACCTGCATTTTACAGATGAAAGGACCAGGGAAGAGACTTGCCCAAGGTCACAGAGGAGGGTCAACCAGCTGGAATCCATGAGCAACATTCTTCTCCCGCTCTCCCAGGGCTCTCCCGCCACTCAGGAAATGGGCCCAGTCTTTTCATGTTCACCCTTGTTGGCAAGAGCCCCAAAAGGCTGTTTTCCTTCTGTCCAGTTCAGTGTTGATGGCTGCAATCAGGAAATGGGGTGATGGGATGTCCTTCCCTACGTCCTCCTGGTGTGGGGCGGCAACCTCACAGGGCTGGGCTTCCTGAGATACAGCTGTGGCAGCAACTGAAGGAGCTAGCATCATCTTTAGCAATCAGTTTTACAAAGTCAAATACTGAGAATGGGGTGAGAACGGAGGAGAGATGGGGCAGATGTAAGGAAACGAACTTTTTTTCCCCCAGCAGACAATGAATAGAGTTATTCTAGGCTGGATACATCAAGAAACAAAGACATTAAACATACTATCTGCAGTCAGGGAGAGAAGTCACAAAAAGTAAAAATCACTACTACAGTGGTACCTCTGGGCAGTGGTTCTGGAGGTGGGAGAATTTAACTTTTGATACTTTTCATACTATTTGAATTGTTATCATTCAGTATTATTATTTGCTGTATGTGTATGTTATGCCTATTAATAAAATAGTTCATGCCAAGCTCAGGCAGGGGCTACGTGGGCAAAGATGCAGTGTGACTTTTTTTGTCTCTAGACTCCTTGGATGTGAGTCCCTCAGGAAGTCCTTGGTCAGGCTAAGATGGAATTCTGTCAGTCAGACTTTAGCTGGGCCCTCCCTCCTGGCCCCCTCAAAATCAGTTAAGATTGGCTCCAGGAAAAGAAAAAGACAAAGACTGGCTCTAAGACTGTTCCACCTAGAAAATTCAGTTATCCTTAGCAAAAGAAAAAACTCCTAACTCACACCACATACTCTAGATTGGAGTGATGGATCAAGAATTGCAAAGTTAAACCTGAAAACCTTTAGAAAAAATAATGGTATCTTTCTGATATTTTGCTTTGTTACAATGAAGAACTTCTCATCAAAAGACATCTTGAATAAAGTGAAAAGACAAACTGGGAGAAGAGAAATTATTTTATATAACCAAAGGATTAGTATTAAGAATATATAGGAAGGGACGCCTGGGGGCTCAGTCAGTTAAGCCTCTGGCTCTAGATTTAGGCTCAGGTCATGATCTCAAGGTTGTGGGATTGAGCCCTGTGTCGGAATCCCTGCTCAGCTGGGAGTCTGCTTGGGATTCTCTCTCTCCCTCTCCCTCTCCCCCTCCTCCTGCTTGCACACACTCTCTCTCTCAAAATAAATCAATAAATCTTTAAAAAAAAAAAAGAACATAGGGGTGCCTGGGTGGCTCAGTCATTAAGCGTCTGCCTTCGGTTCAGGTCATGGTCCCAGGGTCCTGGGATCGAGCCCCGCATCGGGCTCTCTGCTCCGCGGTAAGCCTGCTTCTCCCTCTCCCACTCCTCCTGTTTGTGTTTCCTTTCTCGCTGTGTCTCTCTCTCTCTGTCAAATGAATAAATAAAATCTTTAAAAAAAAAAAAAGAATATATAGGAAAAGATAGAGAACTCCTACAAATCAGTTAAACAAAAAGATAAACAATACAAGAGAAAAATGAACTGAAGATATGAATAGACATTTGACTGAAGGGAAAATATATACGGCTAATAAACATATGAAGGCATACCCAGCCCCATTAGCACTCAGAGAAATGCAAACAAGCACCATAATGAATACCATGTTATATCCACCTTGGCTGGCAAAAGTTTCAAAGTTTGACAATACAGAGGTAGAAGGGGATATGGGCCATAACATCTCTTAGGCAGTTATTGGGGATATAAATTGGTATAACCCCCTCAGAAAACAAATCTGACATTTCTTATCAAGCTAAATATACATCTACCCAGCAGCAGATTGAATTATTATTCCCATTTTACAGAAGAGAAAACTCAGGCACAGAATGGTTAAGTGAGTTGCCCAAGGGTATAGCTAGTCAGCAGCAGAGCTGGGGTTTGAATCAGACTGGCCCCAAAGGAGGAGAAAGGGCACTGATGGAACAGTCCCAGAGACTGGGGCAACTGCTAGCTGGGCCTGAGGTTTTCTATGACCCCAGAGGGGGAACGCTAAATGAGATCTCTGAAAACAACACCAATGTAGACATGCGATCCTGGCCTCACAGGGAGGAAGGGGCCTTCCTGGGCATCTGGCCCTGCTGCAGTGTGAGTTCTGGAATAGTCATCACAGGTGCACTGCCCTCCCTGCCTCCATGAGGCCTGTGTGCACAGTGAATGCAAGTATAGGATGAAAAAGCGCTGCTCTCTCGCTCATAGGAATCAGCCCAACAGGGAGACAGACACGTTGGAGGCCCAGACAAGTGCTGTGCTGGGTGTTGGCGGGGGGGCACACATTGAGGCTGCGAATACTGGGAGGCTGGGCGGGTGGGCACCTTCCCCTGCAACCCAACTGTCTTGTGAACCCATGAATGCTCAGATAATTCTGCTGACTTGGGGATTATCACAGGCCTTGTACAGACAGGAAATGTAGGCCCAGAGATGACCACGGGCACACAGTTTGGGTGTGGTTTAGCAGGGTCTGGGATCCAGGCCTTCTGGGGGCTAAACCCCTGCAAGATTCCCTAGCAGATCACACTCCAGGCCCCCAAGCCAACAAACGGTTTGAAAATGCCTTCCTGTGAGCCACACGGGCTCTGCACTCCCCCCAGCTTTCCTCCTCAGAAACAGATGTTTTATCCTTCCATCGCCTCTCCCCTCAACAATGGTTGAGACAAACTGGGTGAATCACATCTAAAGCAGAAGCAAGTCTGTATCAACCCAACACCTACTTAGTCCATTTCCTGTCTTGGGTTGGGGGGTGGTGGTCATTCCGTGGGAGTTTTCAAACTCCTACCCATATTCCAGACCAGACTCTGCCTACAAGGGCCTGTGTTGAGATATGATTTCAGGGAAGGGTAGGAACGTGGGGCAGGGCCCTCTGGTTAGGCGGATCTCTCCACCAAACACCACCACTAAGCCATTCCTTTGTGTCGTTTCTCCAGAAAGACCCGGCTGACGCAACTTGTCAGCCATGAGTCCTGTATTATAGCTATGAAAGCGCTTTACAGTTTATGAAGTGATTTCAGATCTAAAAATGTTTTTGATTCTCATAACAGCTATGAATTTACACACGGGCAACCATTTAAACTTGTCCATGGAGGAGATGAGGACACAGGATGAGGCTCAGAGAGGCAGGGGACTTTGTAGCTAATCAGCACCAATATTTCAATACGGATCTTTTTTTTTTTTTTTTTTAAAGATTTTGTTTATTTATTTGACAGAGAGAGACATAGCGAGAGCAGGAACACAAGCAGGGGGAGTGGGAGAGGGAGAAGCAGGCTTCCTGCCAAGCAGGGAGCCCGATGTGGGACTCGATCCCAGGACCCTGGGATCATGACCTGAGCCGAAGGCAGACGCTTAACGACTGAGCCACCCAGGCGCCCACAATACGGATCTTTGATTCCAAATTCCATGTACCTCACATAACTGGGAATTGTCCTAGAGAGCAGAGGCTGAAGGGACACAAAACAACTGTTTTTTGTTTTTTGTTTTTTTTAATTTTTTGTCATTTGAACAGGTGGGTTTTGATTAGGAAGCAGAAAGGAAAGGATGAGGGGGAAATGTTCTGGAGCAGGGGAAGACGGTGGCAGACCTGGGCCACATGGACGGGCACAAGTCCCCCAGGGCGCTGACAATTTGGGCAGGGGGAAGGGTGGCCCAGCAGGGGGAGGAGTAGGAGGAGTGGGGGGGTGAGCTCTGGGGAGTCAGAGCCTGTGTCCTGGCTGGGCCACTTCCTGAGGCCCGAGGGGCTGGAGTGGGCATCTCCTCTAGGCTTCTGTTTGTTCCCTGGGCTCTGCAGGCCTCCCAGCTCACCGCCGATGTCTGTGGCCTGATTCCCAGCCAAGTGTCTTGTGAGCCTGTCAGCGCTGACCTAGTCACGCTGGCTCGTGACTGTGCCCCTCCTGCACACGAATGAGTCAAGAGGGGAAACAGGCGCCTAAGGGCTTCCGGGGGATTCCCATGATGCAGGCGGCTCTGGGCCCTGGGTGCAGAAGGCCTTGACCGGCCTCAGAGTGCCTGGGAGGCCGGAGCTTCCCCAGGGTTGAAAGCCGGTCAAAATAACCCCAGACCTAACTTGGTTCCTCTCCTGCTGAGTGGCATCAGCCTGAGTAGGGGCACAAAAGTCATTCGGGTGGGGGAAGGCCTGGCTCAGGGCTGAGCCGTCTGCAGGCATCTGGGGCACAGTGTCTCCATGTAGTCCTGGGAGCTCCACCTTCTGGGTGAGCAAACAGAGGCTCTACTTTCTCCAGAAGAATGCTGAGCAGAGTAACCACAGCAGGAGCCCCAGGAGACCCTCCTTTACTAAGACCTACTACCTGCAAGGCACTTTATTTGTAAATTCAATCAGGTTTTAAAAACTACGTTAGATACAATTACATATACATGCTATAAAATACAAGATAGAAAAAAATAAAATAAAAGATAGAACTAGACCAGGAATTCTTAATCTGAGGTCTGTGGGATCCCCAAAGATCTAAGAATAGAATTCAGGGAATCTAAATATTTGGAAGAGAAAAAAAATACATCTTTATTTTCACTGACCTCTACCTGAATTTTTTCTCTACGGTGATGTGGCAACAAACCACAGCCATGTAAGCAGGACCCATTCTATCAGTGATGGTGTCACTGATAGAATTACAGATATTTCAAAATATGGTTTATGTTCATCACTATTTCAAAATTACAGTAGTTATTAGACCTATTGCTAGATCTTGATATTTCATGCCTCAACTGGAAGCACTATTTCTACATCAAAAATTTTTTTATTTTTGATAAACGCATTTTAATTTAGTTGGTTTCCTTTATAAGCCTATGTTATTTTATTGTGTACATTTAACATTATTCTGAGATGGGGTCTATAGGCCTCACCAGATGACAAAGGGGGCTATGGCACATACACAAAGGTTAAGAGCCCCTGACCTAGGCTGGCCCTGAAATATGTGGGAGACACTTCCATTTAAAAAATGGATCCTGGGGGCACCTGGGTGGCTCAGTCGGTTAAGCATCTGCCTTCGGCTGGGGTCATGATCCTGGGGTCCTTGGACCAAGCCCCAAGTCAGGCTCTCTTCTCAGTGGGGAGCCTGCTTCTCCCTCTTCCTCTGTCCCTCCCCGCCAGCTTGTGCTTCCTCACTCTCTCAAATAAGTAAATAAATAAAATATTTAAAAAAAATAAAAAGTGGATCCTGATTTTTTTAAAGACTATTTTCCAGTTACATTAGAAAGCTGAATGCCGATCTGGTTATTTTACTTAATCAAGTGAAATTCAACTCCCCACCATCACTGGACAGTGAGCAATCCATGGCTCTCCAGTTGAATGCTTCTAACAGTCCATTGGCAGAAACATCTTTCCCCCCAAAACAGGCTCTTACACTGTTTAACTTAACTGAAACAGCCCTGAGGCTTCTACACGTTCTTCTTCCTCTCCATGTACATTCACCATAATTAGACAGTGTCCTGAGAGGAATGGTTAAGGAACTGGAGGTCTTTTGGCTAGAGAATACACTGCGAGTGGGAGAGCTGTGGGGGAGAGGACGTAGGACGGCTGTCTTGCTTTCACAAAGGGTGGCCCTTACATCCCTGCAGGCAGCTCTGGAAGCCTAGCAAAGGCGCGAGGTTTGCAATCAGGTTGGCCCAAATGCCCAGATAGTCTCTTCTCTCTCCTTACAACCCACTTATCCCCTTCATCACCCTCCCTCTCCGGGACCTTGGTTCCTCCTGCTGACTCCTCTCCCTCCTATCAAAATGTGCTCTGGGAGACAGGTCCTGAGAGAGAGGGGCTGGTGGTGTGGATGGAATGGCAGACCCAAAAGACGGGAGGGTCGTGGTGTTGTCTAGGGCACTGTAGGACCCATCGTCACCCTTCCCTGGGTCTTGGTTTCCTCAGCTGTAAAATGGGCATCCTATCTGCCCTTGTTGGCATGGATTAAATGAGATGTTGATGGGGAAAACATTTATGGTGCTAAGGTCACAATGGTCATCAACTCACTAAGGTAGAGGACAGAGATAAACCTTCAAGGATGGCTTTCCCAGTGGGTGGTCTTTGGATTTAAGTTGGAGATCAAGTCTAAGTTGAAGAACTGACTTCTTTTCCAGTGGTGAGCTCTCCCTTCACAGGGATGAGGGAATCAGCACAGGTTCAGAATCAGATTGAATCCTGGCTCTTCCTTGCCCTTTGTTTGGCCTTGGGCAAGACAGCTCCCTTGTCTGAGACTCAGTTTATCATCTGGGGATAATAACAGGATCTACCCTCATTGTTGTTGTGAAGATTCAGTAAAATCCCATGTGAAGAACACTCGGCCCAGAGCTTTGTGGGGGAAACACCCTAGAAATGTTTATTTATTTATTTATTTTTAAAAAGATTTTATTTATTTGAGAGAGAGAATGAGAGACAGAGAGCATGAGAGGGAGGAAGGTCAGAGGGAGAAGCAGACTCCCCGCCGAGCAGGGAGTCCGATGCGGGACTCGATCCCGGGACTCCAGGATCATGACCTGAGCCGAAGGCAGTCGCCTAACCAACTGAGCCACCCAGGCGCCCTAGAAATGTTTATTGACGAATATGATCATTCAGTATTCCAATCCTGAGGGAATAGGCTATGAGTGATGAAGGCAGGCTGGGCAGACCCAAGAGTGAGAATGGCAAGGGGCTGAAGGAAAATGGAGCTCCTCCCCAACCCCCCTAACAGGGCTTCCTCCTGACCGGGAAGATGCTGCCCTGCTGCCCCGGGGGTTCTTGTGTGTCAGCCTTGGAGTGAGCATACTTGACCTTCTTGATGACCTGCCCCTGTGGGACTGACCCCAGACTTCAGGGTCAGCCAGGCAGGCCTTCTCTGGGTTTGGCATCCTCCCTCAGTCCCCTGGGCCCTGGAGGCTGGCCAGCTGTCAGGCCTGATGTTCAGCCGTATGGAACTGACTCCCTTGGCCAGGACCAGGAGGGAGCGCCCAGGGATGGAGTTGCCTCTTGAAAGAGGCCCAGAGTTTCCCTATTGCCTGGATGGCTCCTCAGACAGTGAGCAAGGCTGAAACTGATACAGACAGAGGAGAGTAGGAACCGGGACCCAAAATGAGGACCTAAAACTGAGGGAGGAAGGGACACCCACACAGGGCAGGCCACATGGAGAGCTTCAGTCTCTCCTCAGAGCTGACTCCAGGTGCCCCATGGTTGCATCTCATACTTCTTCCTGTCTGCCTCCTTCCCCAGAAGCTTGGACCATCCCCTTCCCCATCTCACATCTCCCTGGGACTGGCGCTACTCAGGATGAACTGGGCCGTCCACACACACCTGGGCCCAGGGCTGCATGGCTCCAAGGTCTGGACGGGGACGCCACCCTTAGGGGTCACTCAGGTATTTGCCAATGAGGGTGGCCAGGCAGGGACCCATATTCACTGCCTCTGACCAGGGGCTTTCAAGCACTGTTTCTAAAGCTCCAGCCATTCACACATCATTTTCCAGATTTTTGTTACCTAAACTATTTTCTATTTAATATATATATTTTAAAAGATTTTATTTGGGGCGCCTGGGTGGCTCAGTTGGTTAAGCGACTGCCTTCGGCTCAGGTCATGATCCTGGAGTCCCGGGATTGAGTCCCACATCGGGCTCCCTGCTCGGCAGGGAGTCTGCCTCTCTCTCTGACCCTCCCCCCTCTCATGCTCTCTATCTCATTCTCTCTCTCAAATAAATAAATAAAATCTTTAAAAAAATAAAAAATAAAAAAAATAAAAGATTTTATTTGTTTATTTGACAGAGAGAGACACAGCTAGAGAGGGCACACAAGCAGATGGAGTGGGAGAGGGAGAAGCAGGCTTCCTGAGGAGCAGGGAGCCCGACGCGGGGCTCGATCCACCCATGTGCCCCTCCATTTAATATTTTTCTTTAAATCTTTAATTCCTTTTCAAAATTTAGTGTAGAGAAAGAAGAAAGAAGAACAAAGAACAAAGCTGCAGGCTGATTTTAAACTCTATTACAAAACTATAATAATTAAAACAGTATGGTATTGGCATAAAACACACACATAGGGGTGCCTGGGTGGCTCAGTCATTAAGCGTCTGCCTTTGGCTCAGGTCAGGGTCCTGGGATTGAGCCCTGCATCAAGCTCCCCTGCTCAGTGGGAAGCCTGCTTCTCCCTCTCCCACTTCCCCTGCTTGTGTTCCCTCTCTTGCTGTCTCTCTCTCTGTCAAATAAATAAATAAATAAATAAATAAAATCTTTAAAAAACAAAACAAAACAAAAGACATATAGATCAATGGAACAGAATAGAGAGCCTAGAAATAAACCTACATATATGGCAAAGGAGGCAAGAATGTATAATGGGGAAAGGACAGTCTCTTCAATAATGTGTCAGGAAAGCTGGATGACAGAATACAAAAGAATGAAACTGGACCACCATCTTAACGTATATACAAAAATTAACTCAAAATAGATTAGAGACTTGAATATAAGACCTGGAACCATAAAATTCTTACAAGAAAACATAGGCCACAAGCCCCTTGACATAGGTCTTGGCATGGTTTTTTGAATCTGACAGCAAAAGTAACAAAAGGAAAAATAAACAAGTGGAACTATATCAAACTAAAAAGCTTCTGCACAGCAAAAAAAACTATCAACAAAATAAAAAGGCTATGTACCGAATAGGAGAAAATATTTGCCCCCAACCATTTATCTGATGAGGGATTAATGTCTAAAATACATAAAGAAAAAAAGGGGGGCACCCGGGTGGCTCAGTCATTGGGCATCTGCCTTCAGCTTGGGTAATGGTCCCAGGGTCCCCACACGGGGCTCCCTGCTTGGCGGAAAGCCTGCTTCTTTCCCTCCCACTCCCCCTGCTTGTGTTCCCTCTCTTGCTGTTTCTCTCTCTGTCAAATAAATAAATAAAATCTTTAAAAAAAAAAAAAGAAAATCTGAATATGTATTTCTCCAAAGAAGATATTCAGATGACCAACAGGTACATGGAGAAGAGGCTCAGCATCACTAACCATCAGGGAAATGCAAATCAGAACCACAAGGGAATACTACCTCACACTTGTTAGAATGGCTAGTGTCAAAAAGACAAGAAATAAGTGTTGATGAGGGTGTGGAGAAAAGAGAATCTTTGTGGTACTGTTGGTGGGAATGTAAATTGGTGTAACTGCTATGGAAAACAGTAGGGCAGTTCCTCAAAAAATTGAAAACAGAATTACCATATGATCCAGCCATTCCACTTCTGGGTATTTAACTGAAGAAAATGAAAACAATAATTTGAGGGCGCCTGGGTGGCTCAGTTGTTTAAGCATCTGCCTTGGGCTCAGGTCATGATCCCAGGGCCCCGGGATCAAGTCCCGCTTCAGGCTCCCTGCTCAGCAGAGAGTCTGCTTCTCCCTCTACCTTCACCCCACTTGTGCTCTCTCTCTCTCAAATAAATAAATAAAATTAAAAAAAAAAAACAAAAGAAAACACTAATCTGAAAGGATATCTGTACTCCCATGTTCATTGCAGCGTTATTTACAATAGCCAAGATGAAAACAACTTAAGTGTCCATTGATGGATGAATGGATAAAGAAATTGTAGTATATGTATACAATAGAATATTATTCAGGCACAAAAAGGAATGAAATCAGCAAAGATCTACTCATCTTGCTGCCACCTAAGACTTCTCTCTGTAAGTCTCCTTAATAAACCATTGCTTGCCAAGCTGGGAAAAAAAAAGGAATGAAATCTTGCCATTTGCAACAACATGGATGGACCTCAAGGGCATTATGCTAAGTGAAGTAAGTCAGAGAGAGAAAGACGAAATCATAGGACCTCTCTTACATGTGGAATCTAAAAAACAAAAACAAAAATAAAAAACCCCCAAGCTCATAGAAACAGAGAAGACATTGGTGGTTGCCAGAAGTTGGAGGGATGGGGAGAAATGGGTGAAGGGCATCAAAAAGTAAACAAAAACAATTTTTTCAGCCTATTTCCAAGCAATAATATCTGTGAAATATTGAGTTTGATGAGCTGATTTATTTTTCCTGATTTACATTTGGATTAATACATTATTAAAAGAAAAAAAAAAACAGTTCACATACGTATCACCTAAATGCCCCTAATGGACTATATTTTTAAATTCATCTTGTGGTCCATGTTTTGGGAAATCATTTAGTGGAAAGAACAAAGATTTTGAGGCCGTACCATACATAGGTCCTATGAACCCTTGAACAACATAGGTTTGAACTGTGTGGGTCCATTTACATTCAGATTTTTTTTTTTTTTTTTACGCAGTACAGTACTGTAAATCCATTTTCTCTTCCCTATGATTTTCTTAAAAACATTTTCTTTAGCTCACTTTATTGTAAGAATACAGTGTATGCTACATATAACGTACAAAATACGTGTTTATGGTATCAGTAAGGATTCACTCAGATCAACAGTACACTATCAGTAGTTAAATTTTAGGGGAATCGAAAGTTACACTTAGATTTTCAACTGAGCCAGGGTGGTTCGCACCCCTAACGCCTGCGTTGTTCAAGGATCAACTGTACTTTCTAATTGTATGACTTTGGGAAAGTCACTTAACTTCTCTGAGCTTCAGTTTCCTGATCTATATAGTGAAGATCCTCTCTCCTACAGCTGTCATGGGCATAGGTGTGAGCACTGAACATGGGACCTGGCCAAAGTAACTTTCTCCCTCCTTCTGCAGTCTTGCCCCCCTTCCTTGCAAAGATAATTTAAGCAGGAAACCCGGTCTCTCGAGCCATCTCCCTAACCACAAGGACCTACTGCATTCCAGAGTAGCCTACTCTGAAGGCATGTCTGGGAGGAGGTGTTACTTTGGCACCCGTCCAGGTCTACCAATTCTAGGTAGAGAAGTGCTTCCTGGCATCTACTCCAAGTCCCTACGCTGCAGCGTAAGCTCCTGTTCTTGTGCTCTACCCTCAGTGGAAATGAGAATTAGTTAGGGAGCCTCATTCATGGAGGGGCAGCCTGATGGTATGGAAAGGCCTGTGGGAAATTGGGTTCGGTCCTGGCACCGCCACTATCTCACTTGTATGCCTTGAGCAAGTCACTGACCCTCTCCGTCTATGGGTTTTCTTATCTGTAAAACGAGGGGGCCAGCTTTGACTGTGAAACCAGACTCTTTCCCATGTATTCTCACCCAGTGTAGATGGGGTGGGTGGAAAGGGCAGGGACTCCTGCCTTTTCCTATCGAGGAACTAATTTGTTTCTCTTCTGGTTGAGGATGTGGGAACTGGGAGGGAGTAGGGTAGGCTGGGGATGGGGGCCGAGAGGAAGTTACTGATGAGGGTGGGAGACTGGTTGCCACTAAGCCCTTCCCACTGGAAACTTCCTGTCCCCTCCCGGATAGAACCACAAGGAAGAGTCTAGGTGTTTCCAAGGATGGCCTGGGAAGGGTTAGATCAACAGAGTGAGGGATATGCTTGGTGGGATATCTGGATTGTGAGTGGTGTCTCCCTCTGAAGAGTATACTCTGGATGCTAATCTGGGTCCCCAAAAATGAGGGAGTAGGAGGGTTCAGAGATTACCTAGTTTAATCCCCCATCCTTTTACAGAAAGGGAAACTGAGGCCCAGAGAGGTACAGTGACTCGTTTAGGGTCATGCAATGACTTGGCAGCAGAATGAGACAAGAACCTAGGAGTCCTGCCCTCTGCTCCCAACCTCCTGCCCTGCCTTCCCACCTCTCTTCCCCTAACTCTGATGACACTTCCGGGGAGATGTGGGGCTTCTGTAAAAATGCTCTAATTGATTCTTAACAGGAAGTGTGGGCTTTTTTGCTCTGAATTGACAACCACAGCAGCTATACACATACACAGGGACAAGCACATGTGTCCCCACATACACACACACCCCCAAATTTGTACACAGCTGTACTTGTCAGCATCTAGGCACACAGATGGGGCACACTTATGCACTTCTCCCTGGGTGCCATGAGATGCCCAACTGGAGGCTCTCACTTTGTCCCGCTCTGACCTGTTTCATGCTTCCAGAGTGGAAAGTGGATTTGAAAGTGGGGGAGCTGAGACATAGAGACCAGAGGGGGCTTCACTGGGTAGCAAAGGTCCCCATGCCCCAGACGATCTTGGGCCTGGAGGGGCTGCTCATAGTTCAGAGGGCAGACTGACATGGAAACCACTAATTTGTCATGGGGGCCCAATGAAGCTGAAGAAAAGGGGCTTGGAGAGGTGAACTGGCCCAGCATGTAAACGGCAAAGCCTAGATTTGAACCTGGGTCTGTCTGACCAAGAGCCCAGGTTCTTGGTCCCACAGGCACAGCTTTCTTCATTCACATCAAAGTACCTGATCCAGCCAGTAGCAACTTGTGTACCTATAAAATACCACAGAACTTCTCCTCGACAAAATAAAGGAATCAATACTCGTACTAGGAGTCAAGGTGGGGTTGAGGGAAGCTTCATGGATGAGTTGGCATTTGAAGCTGCTTTAAGAATGAATGAGATTTTATTAGACGAGTAGAGGGGATGGGGAAGGCATTCCTAGCGGAGGAACGGCACAAGCAAAAGCAGTGCAAGAAAGTGCAAGGGGCAGGGCGGGGCACAGTGGCAATGGAGTAGGGATGACTGGACAGAGAGGTGTGGGGCCAAGCTCTGGGACGGGGCTGGAGGATTGATGTGCATAGTCAGGGGGTTTAAGGGCCTTGAGTGCCAGGCATGGCATTTGTGGGTGAGGATATCCTGGCGGGTGCTTAAGGAAAGGTGTGACTCCGTGAGTCCTGTGTCCCAGAGGCTCACTCTGACTCCAGGATGAAGGGTGGTATGAGTGGACACAAGGACGCAAAGCTGAGGCAGGGGGACCAAGGAGGAGCTGTTACAGGTGTCCAGGAAGAGGTCAAAGGTCTAGAACCAGGCCTGGATCAGTGGGATGGTAAGGAGGGTGAGTGGGAGAAAAGAGCAGCCTGAGAACAGACGGGGGCTCTCCAGGGATTCAGGCAGGGATGATTATGCAGCCACAAGGTAGAGGCTTCTGAGACCACCCAGTGCCCCCTTCCACCCCAGCCCACACCACCGGACTCAGGCTGGAAGGCCTCAGAGCAAGTCTCACCCCCACTCTAGACTCCCTGCCATTTCTAGGTTCTGCCCCACCCACTTGCTCTGGGGGGAAGCAGCAGGAATCCCCCGCTGCGGGCAGGGCAGGATTTTCTCCTTTCTCCACTAGCTCCAATGTTCAATCTCTCCTCACAGCTGGAGGGACAGCACTACCCGCTGCCACTGGGTATAGACACTGGCTCCACCAGCAGTGAGTGAGGGACTCCGCCCCATGAATGGCTGTTGGTGCCTCTGGAAACCAGACGGGGCTCCTGTTGTCCTTAACTGACTGCCATGATGGATCCGTACAGTCACTGCCTCAACAAAGAGTCTGGGGTGGTTGTGCTAATTGGCCAGGTTGGTCACACGCCCAGCCTCAAGCTGCACGGGAGGCTGGGAAAGGGGGCATCTGGCATATTTAGTCTCAGTGGTGGTAGCTGGGCTCTTCCTCACAAGTGAAGAATACCCCACACATAGGAAGGGATTTCAGATGCTGAGTGGCCAACATAAATGACAAATGTCCAATATGCTACCTTATGGGTATGCTAGTGAGAATTAAATTATATATCCCATGTAAAAGTGCTTTGTAAAGCATCTGGTACAAAGAACATGCCCAGTAAATGTTAACTCTCATTCCATCAAACTGTAGAGCTTCCTTCCTGTAGGCAGGAAGTAGACTCTCTGCTCCCTGCTATATCGCTAGTGCCCAGTATGGTGCCTGGCACATAGTAGGAGCTTGACAAATATCTGTCGCAAGAATGTCTTGCTTCTCGGGCGCCTGGGTGGCTCAGTTGGTTAAGCGACTGCCTTCGGCTCAGGTCATGATCCTGGAGTCCCAGGATCGAGTCCCGCATCGGGCTCCCTGCTCGGCAGGGAGTCTGCTTCTCCCTATGACCCTCCACCCTCTCATGCTCTCTCTCTCTCTCTCTCTCTCTCAAATAAATAAATAAAATCTTTGAAAAAAAAAAAAAAGAATGTCTCGCTTCTCAAATCTGTGCTCCATCCAGCCTTTCTCTCCTCCCCTTTCTCTTTTTGCCTTGGTTGTGACCGCAGCATTTTCTGAGGAGGAGACATATGCTGGGGCACAAAGAATACTGTAGGAGGAGTCAGGTGCCCATACCTCAGCTCCACAACCAGCTCACTGTGTGATCGTGGGCAAGTCACCTCCCCTCCCTTGGTCTGGTTTTCTGCATCTGCAAAATGGGTACAATAACCTCTGCTGCTCTGCCCCATCTCTCTGATATAAAGGACCAATGAGAGCATGTGAGAAGCTGATTGCAAAGCAGCAAAAAGCCTTCAGCACCAAAGCGGGGGAGGAAGCAGCTGCTGAAGTGTTAGGACTCCACCCCAGAGGATCTGTTTTTGAAGAGGGGCTGAGGGGGGAATGCACTGGGGAACCAGCCTTCCTCTTCCCTGAGTGGAAAGGCCTGGTGTTCGTGTAGCATCTGTGAACTGAAGCTATTTTTAGGTAGCACAACTACGATTATGACAGGGCCTCTTCCTGAAGGGGAAGGGTGGGGAGTAGACCTGAGTCATCAGTGGGGTGGTCAGGCTGCACAGGCCGACTTAAGGCGACCCATGGAAATCAGACCTCTCCGCGCGCCCTCCCCACCCACCCCGCATTACTCCTCGCCTCTGCCTTCCTTAGCCAGTGGCTCCAAAGAGGGCAGTAGGGTGGGCCACCTGCTCCAGGAAGGACTAGGTCAATCATTGGGTTTGGAGCCTGTCAATCATTGTTGGTCTCCAATGAGCGGTGGGCTGGCTGCGTCCCTGGGCGGGAACCTGAGGACCCATTGAAAAGAGCTGGAATAAATGGATGGAAAGGATGCCTGCCCCACCCTTCCTGCTCTCTGCAGGGTTGGGGGGCTGGAATTGAAGGGTCAGCTAGGGTTTATTGGGCATGGACTGCATGCCCACACTATGCTTAGGGGCTTCATGTGTCCCCCCCCCCTTTTTTTTTTAAAGATTTTATTTATTTATTTGAGACAGAGAGAATGAGAGAGACAGAGAGCACATGAGAGGGGGGGAGGGTCAGAGGGAGAAGCAGGCTCCCTGCCGAGCAGGGAGCCCGATGCGGGACTCGATCCCGGGACTCGATCCCGGGACTCCAGGATCATGACCTGAGCCGAAGGCAGTCGCTTAACCAACTGAGCCACCCAGGCGCCCTTCATGTGTCCCCTTTTATTGAAGTCCTCCAACACCATCCCCCTTGGGAATAGGTGATTTGCCTCCATTTAATAGATGAGGGCACTGAGGCTCCATAGGGACACGAATGACTCAGCCCCACAGCACTCCTAACGGAGTCCTGAGCTGATGGAGCCAACAGGAAGGGTGATTATTTTCTTTACTGGAAGGACAGGGAAAGGCTTCCCAGAGAAGGTGACATTTGAGCTGGCCTCTAAACAATGAGTGGGATTTAGCTCTCTTGTGAGGCATGGAGAGGGGAGGAGGCACACATGTGACATGGAAGGGACAGAGCATGGGGAAAGGCTTGGGGATGTGACAATGCGGCTTGTTTGGGGGTGTCAGGTAACTCAAGGTTGCTGGTGAGCAGCAGAAGTGGTAGGGCAGAGGGTGGGGCCTGCAGGCCAGGCTAAGGGGTTTGGGCTTTTTGGGGTTCCTGCAGAGCTGTGCAGTCCCTAAGCATACAGCCGGAAGTGTGGTCATGCAAGGGGTGGGGTGGGGTAGCCCACAGTAGAGGAAGGATAGGGGGTGGCCTATCGGGCCCAAAGGAAACCAGGTAGGTTTCCTGCCCTGGAGCCTGAGCTCAGGCAGTGGCCAGGCCTGGTGGTCCTGCTGTCCTCCACAGGCCTAGCCTCAGTTAGGGCTCCAGGGCCTTCTCCTCTACCCTCTGAGCACCTTCTCTGTGCCAGCACCACTGCACACAGTATTCCCTTTATTCTTCACAGCCACTTGTAAGGTGAGTATTATCACCCCCATTTCACTGGGGGAGGAAACTGAGGTTTAGAGAGGTTCGGAGACACAGCCTCTCTGTGTGACATCATGGGGCTCCCACCATCATTCCACAATGGAAGAATCCTCCAGTGCTCTGCTTGCAGGCAGGGGAACAATTACCTCCTTCTCCCTGGGTAAAGGGGACCCTGAGGCTGAATTCAACTGTAACTTATCTGCTTCCCAGGCACAAACTCAAGATGTTAAATCTGGAGGGCCCGGTATTGATCATTTTGTCCACTACACATATTACAGGTGGGGTAACTGAGGCCTAGAAAGGAAGAGTTTTGTTTGGGGTCCACGAATTGCCCTAGAGGTGACTGGCCCTCCTATTTTGAACCAGTCTCTCACTGGAGCTCTAGCCCGGCTGAGAAATTGAGCAGTGAGGGACAAGTGGGTTAGAGTGCAAGGACTTGGGGGTGGCTTGTGGGACAGGCGATAGCTTGGGGCTTCTGGGGGAATCCGAGTCAAAATGCATTCAGCCCTTTCAATTCCACTTGAAGCACTTCAGACAATTCAGGGGAAAAAAAGCCTCTTCCCAGGACACTTTACCGTGATCTTCCTGAAAAGTGCGCTAATTATGCAAACTTTGGTGGCATCAAGGTGACTGCATCCCCTAGAATTGTACAGTGCAGAGTTTGCACAACTGTGAGCAGCCCTGAAAATGGAGCGAGTTCTCTGGTGATTCTCTTCACTTCTCTATCCCCTCCCCTCCCCTCTTTTCCTTATCCTTTCTCACAGAGCTGGGGACCAGGGGGCCATATCTCACCAGGGAGGGAATGGGAAGGAAGGGCAGAGACAGAGGAGGAGGAGGGAGAGTGTGAAGGACAGCAGAGGGAAAAGGGCAGGACTTGTTTCTTGGCTCTCAGAAACTGAAACCAAAAGTCCTGGCAGGAGTCAACCTGAAAAGCAAAATGCTAAGGTTGCAAAGCTGTGCTGAGGGAGCAAAGCCACTGTATCTGGGCAGCAGCCCTGGTCAGAGACACTCTAGCCAAAATCTTGTGTTGCCTATACCAGGCCTTGCCCCTGATCCTGACAAGAAGTATACACGGCAAGAGTCTGTTTTCTCTGAGGATTCACACAGCCCCTCCAGACATTACAGTGCCCAGCACTGGGGTTTGGATCATTGCTGGAGCAGGCAGTGGGTGCCTACTCAAGCCAGTGAGTCACTTGATGACCCGAGAGTGGGTGACCCTTAGCTTTGGCTGGTGTTAGTGTCTTTGTGGACATACACATACCCATGAAGCTGGGAAAGGTGGCATCTGTGTACCTGGCCCTATTTCCCCAAGTTAAGCTTAGGACATGTGAAGTAATATGGATTTTTGTGACCTACCTGGTTGTGAGAAGTCAATTTGGTGCTACCATATTGGATCCTTTGGGGTGCTTGATGCTTTACCCAAAAATGGGACAGAATGGTTAAAACGTGGACTGTCTTTAAAAATTCAGATTGTGTGGTCACCATTTCTTGTGACCTGTATGATTCAACGAGCCAGTTGTGCCCCTGAAACTCAGGTGTCACCCCTCCACGGAGGTTTCCTGGATCCTCTGTGTAGGGAAGGATGCTGCTTCTGGAGCACTGTGGCTCCCAGCTCCAGACTGGGCAGCCCCTTGTGAGCTGAGATTGTGTTTAATTCATCTTTGTATCTCCCATGAAGACAGGTGCCTCCCCTCCTCTAGGGATTCTCAGAGTGTAAGCTCCCGGCTTCTCCATTTGCTTCCTTGTGGGCTGACACGTACCCTGTGCTGGCCTCACAGCAGCAGGGAAGAAGGGGACAAATGCAGGGGTGAGGGTAGATGGATGGGTCAGGACACAAGGGAAACTGGCTCCACCATTTCCCAGTCTTGTGGCCCTGGACAAGTTCCATTCCTCTCTGAGCCTCAGTTTCTTCATCTGGAGATGGGGATGATTTAAATAGCTGACTTTTACTGAGTACGTACTGTGGGTCATGCATGTGTTAAGCACATTGCATTCAGTAACTTGTTCAGAAAGTACTTATGAGGATCACCAATGTGGAAGGGACACCAGGAGGTCAGCTTAGGGAATGGAGGCTTGGAGAGTTGGGTGACTGCCCAAGGTCCAGATGCAGATGAGTGGGAGAGTGTATACCCCAGAACCCACTCTTACAACCAGCCGTCTGTGCTAGATGGACCCCAGCTGACTTGGGTGGATAGGCTGGAGGAGAGCTCAGCATGGAGCCGGCTCAGGGTAAGTCTATATGGTGGTGCTATTATCAATGGAGGCCAGGCCTGGCTGGTCCAGAAGGCACTCAGCTGGTATCCAGTGGCTGGGGCAACGAGAGCCTCGCCAAGTGACCCCACAGGATGCTGTGGGAGGAGGCCCTCCAAACGGGAATTCTGAAAGACCTGGTCCAGCAGGAGGGGCCAAGGCTGACAAAGTCCCTGAGGAAGGGTTGGGCTACCCCTCGGCAGGCTCTTCACTTGAGGACTCAAATGGCCCCGCAATGGCCTGGAGCCTGAGAGGAAGCCAGCTGAGAGAGTGATGGAAGAAGAAGGAGGTCATTTTCAGGTCTGGTTGACCCACAGGGCCCAGGCTGAAGACTGGATCTGGGAGTACCCCAGAAAGCATGTCACTAAAGGGGTAACAGTCAACTCACTGGGGCTGCCTCTTGGGATCTGGCTTTGCCTCTGTTCCCAGTGCCTCAGGGGCAGAATCCACTCCTAACCTTGGACCAAGGACCGCAGAGAGATGGTACCAAGTAGAGGGGGCTGAGACCTGCTCAAGGACCCCTCCTGGAAGTGGCTACCAGGCCAGTAGGCGTGCCCTAGAAGAGATGGGTCTGCAGCCCCCAGAGGGATAGCATGGGAAGGCTAGGCTGGATGGATGCAGGGAAGCCATAAGAAACCTAGCAGCCCTGCTAAATCCACAGGCCAGAAACCTTGAAGCATCCTTGCCTCCTTGTTCTCACACCCCACATCTAACCCATTAGCAAATCCTATGGGTTCATTTCTTCCCTACTGCCATCTCAGCCACCCGGGATACTGCAGTAGTCCCGTCACTGGCCTCTCTGTTTCCATCCCTGACCCCCCATAGCTGGTTCTCCACACAGCAGCCAGAACAATAGTGTTTAAGAACAGTGTCTCCCCAGTCGGGGCCTCCAGTGGCCCTGCCTCCCAATACACACCTCTTTGATACCATGTGCTACTCCATTGCCCTTCCCTCTGCTCCATCCACTCTGGCTTCTTGCTTTTCTTCAAAATGTTCAGACATACCAGGGCGCCTGGGTGGCTCAGGTGGTTGAGCATCCGACTCTTGATTTTGGCTCAGGTCACGATCTCAGGGTGATGAGATCAAGACCCATGTCGGACTCCCTGCTGAGCAGGGAGTCTGCTTGAAGATTCTCCCTCTGCCCCTCCCCCCGCTCATTCTCTCTCTAATAAACAAATAAATCTTAAAAAAAAAAAAAAGTTCAGACATACCTTCCCCTCTCCAGGCCTTTGCACTGAGGCCTGTGCATCCTCATAAGTACTTTCTGTGTGATCCTCATAAGTACTTTCTGAACAAGTTACTGAATGCAATGTGCTTAACACATGCATGACCCACAGTACGTACTCAGTAATCCCCTCTGCCCAGAACACTCTTCCCTTAGGTATCTACATGGCAAACCGCCTTCCTGTCTTCCAGCCTGCTCAAATGTCACTGTATTTCTCAGTGTTCCAGCAGAATATAGCGCTCCAATTAGGATTATCTGAGGACTTTTCACAAAGGTGTGAATGGGATGTAAGGACACCCCAAGGGAGAGTGCAATGCCCAGGTG
This sequence comes from Neomonachus schauinslandi, assembly GCF_002201575.2. Classification (NCBI taxonomy): domain Eukaryota; kingdom Metazoa; phylum Chordata; class Mammalia; order Carnivora; family Phocidae; genus Neomonachus; species Neomonachus schauinslandi. The sequence continues at coordinate 103,386,568 of NC_058411.1, forward strand.
TGGGGGCATGGGGCACCTTTACTACTCCCAGGCTTGATGGGGAGGGAAGGAAATGGCTGCTGAAAACAGGAAAGAGACTATTGTGGGAGAAGGTCCCCAGACAGGAGCTGTGACCCTTCAGAGAAGGAGCCAGGGGAATGAGCACCTTGCTTTCCTTGCCGGCTTTCCTGTACCCCCACTGGTGAGCCAGGCTGGAGGGCAAATGGATGCTCCCCAGAAACACCGACTGCCTTCTCCGCTGCTCCCACCCCCAGCCCCCAAGTCCTTTTACTTCGCTCTCTTATCTTCCGTGGCACTTATCTCCTGACATTTTACATTTTCACCACAGTTATTTTATGTCTATCAGCTCCAGAAGGGCAGGAATTTTGGTCTAATGCATCCCAAGGACAGAGACTGGCACATAGCAGGCACTCAACAAATGATCCCGGAATACATGAGTGCCCACTCAGTCTCCCCGGGTGCCTCTGGGCAAGCTTCTGGGCCCCTGCCTGGGTAAGGGGGGGCAGGATGCTGCTGTCTGAGGCTACGGGGTTAGAGAGAAGCCAGTGGAGACCAGCAGGGTTGGGAAGGCAAGCCTGAAGGCCTGTGCTCAGAGCCACCACCCGTACCTGTGGTTCCCAGAGCAGATCCCTGCCTCTCCCCAAGGCTGTGATGTTGAGACCAGTAGGATTGTCCTTGGCAAAGGCCTTAGTACTTGGTTTCTTGAACAAGGCGCTGCTCTGTGAAATCTCCTACTTCATGAATCGGCTCTTTGAGGAAACATCTGGCCCCTCTCCTGGGCCTCCAAGGAATGTTTCCTTTAGGGAGGCCTGAACTCACCCTGCATGTAGGTCCAGAGTTGTAGCTTTGGGTTATGTTCTAGGCCTCCCTTGGCCAAGCCTTGGGTTCCCAGGGACAGGCCTATGCAGGGCCTACCTGACCTCAGGGTGGCCCTTGCTGGGCTCTTGGGCTCCCTCCCCCACAGGTGCCTGGGGTACTGGGGCCTCCCTGAGATGGTACTGCCACCCCTCAATAAGCCTCAATGTCCTACAGAAGAGAAGACTCAAAACAAGGTGATGACCACCCCTGCCCTCCAATTGTAAAGTTGTGCATTTTCTCTAAGGGGTTTATCAACTGAAAGCTATTTCAATCCAAATACCAACAAGATTGGGGAGGGAGCCTCAGAAAATGATATTAATCTTCCTCTGGAAAAATAAACATTTGAAACTAGCAGGAAAATTCTGAAAAAAGGAAGGAACACACCACACAAAACCCAGAAGTCTTAAAGTAAAAGACTGATTATTTGAACACATAAAAAAAATTTTTTTTTAAACCCGAATGGAGAAAATTATTAAAAAACAAAGTCAAAAGGCCACATACTGGGAAAATTATTTGTAACAGAATGTCAGACAAAGAGCTAATTTTCTTAATATATACATTTTAGAAGTCAATGGGCAATTCACAAGGAAAGAAAAATTCCAGATGAACAGTAAATACATGAAAAGATGCTCACCTTCACTCATAATGAAAGAAACATAACAAAATAACAATGAAATGCCATTTTCAACTGCTAGATTGGCACCAATGAAATGTTTTACAACGTATAGTGTTGGTGAGGGTGTGGGGAGACAGCCTCAAACACTGCGGGAATGTAAATTGACCAGCATATTGGAAGGCAATTTTGAAAACAGCTACTGTGGTGGAGTAAAGGTGGTCACAAATTCTTTGACACTTCTCCCCTAGAGAGAGGAGGTCGGTGATCCCTTCCTTTGAATTTGGGCTGGTCTTTAAGTTCTCTGGTCAATAAAATCTAGCAAAAGTGATACTGTTTTAGTTCCAAGCATATCCCTTAACTTGCCCAGCAGATTCAACGTTCTGCCTCTTACCTGAACTGCAATGACCTGTTGTGAGAAGCCCAAACCATGTGGGGGAGCCCTGGAGGATATGACATCATTTGCAGAGAGAGATCAAGAAGTGCTAAGGCCTTGTCATGTGAGTGATGAAGCCGGCTTGGCAGAGAAGAAAAGACAAACCATCCAGCTGAGCCCTTTCTGAATTCCTCACCTGCAAAATTGTGAATAAGATAAAATGGTGGTTTTAAACATTGCATTTGGGGGTGGTTTGCCATATAGCAATAGGTATCTAGAACAGCTATCCAAATTTAAATTTATCCTTTGACCCAGCAATTTGACCTCTATGAATCTAACCTACCAAATGTTTGCACAGTGCACAAAAACACCTGACCAAAGAAGTTCATTGCAGCAATGTTTGTGATAGATAGCACGACCCTGGAAACAATCCATCTGTCCCTCATCAGCAGAAAGGCTAGTGTATCTAATTAATGATATATACTGTACCTAGGGAAAGTCTGAACCAAGAAAAAGTACCATCTGTAGTCCTATGAGCCTAGAGTGACACACAGAGTGGTTAAGAGCATGGATTCTGACACTGGTTCTGCCATCTGTGATCTGTGTGACTTTGGGAAAACTGTTTAACCTCTCTGTCCTATAATTTCCTTATCTGTAAATTGAGGATGATCATCATAGCACCTCTTTCAGAGGGCCATGGTGGGAAATAAATGTGTTAAAATGATAAGCCTGGTATGGATCTGTGCTATATGTACTTTGGAGATGCAAAGAACTTGAATTTAAATTGGGTTGGAGCAGACTTTTAATATCCTTAAGGGGCTGCAAAACAAAGGATCTGCCAGATTGCCATCCTGAGACGGACAAGGGAGATTTGACAAAGACTGGAAGGCAGCTGTGGGAGAATGTTTTCAGAGAAATGGACTCACACTATACTTATTGTTCTTTTTCTTGCTATCTCTTAGACATTCTTCCTACCTCAGCACTTACAGACCCATTCATTTCTTTTTTTAACTACTGCTCAGTATTGCCTTGTATGGCTGTACTTCAATTTATTTCATCATCCTCTAATTTTTCCAGATTTATTGAGAAATAACTGACATACATCATTGTATAAGTTTAAGGCATACAGGGAGGCCTGGGTTGCTCAGTCAGTTGAGCGTCTGCCTTTGGCTCGGGTCATGATCCCGGGGTCCTGGGATTGAGTCCTGAGTTGGGCTCCTTGCTCAGCAGGGAACCTGCTTCTCCCTCTACCTGCCACTCCCCCTGCCTGTGCTCTCTCCCTCTCTCTCTCTCTGACACATAAAATCTTAAAAAAAAAAAAAGTTTAAGGCCTTAAACTTTGATTTACATATATTGTAAAATGATCACCAACCCCTACTGGTGGACTCGAGTTGTTTCCAGTTCTTTCCTACAGTTGCAAACAACACTGCAGCAAATGTCCTTGCACATTTATCTTTGCCCTAGCACTGCTATTATTTCTGTGGTGCAGATTCTTGAAAATGGAGTTGAGGATAAAGTATATATACACTTAAAAAAATTCTGATAGCTCTGGTCAAATTGTTTCAATATCTGGTCCCATCCCCCACCCCCACTGCATTTGTTTTCACAACTCTGTCTCTTTGTACTTATTATTTTTTTTAGATGAACTTTAGATGAACAAAAGTATTATCTGGCCTTGTTTTTGAATTAATATAGTGATGAATCAAGCACCATGTCTGCCTTGAAAAACTCAGTCTGGTAGGGATGGGGGGTGCAAAGTGGTATCCTGTGTGTGTGTGGGGGGAGGGGTAGCTGCAAAATAAACTGCAAAATAAACAGTCACCCCATCAAGGCTATAGGGCTGGCACAGAAGGCTGGACCATGGGCTCTGGGAGCCCCCAGGAGACAGCAGCATTGGGGTCTGAGACAATCAGGGAGGCCTCCGTAGAGGAGGTTTCCTGCCTAGCCTTTGCATTGGTTCCAGAGCATTTTCTAGAACACTGACTCATTGAATGCTCACGGTAGCCCTTAGCATTAAGTGGTATTATTATCTCCACCTTCCAGATGAGGAAACTGAGGCCTGGAGAATGAAAGTCTTGCCCAGCTCCACCTCTGCGCTCTTCGCTTCCCTTTTCCTCTCTCTTCGCTGTGCTTCCCCTATCCTTCCCCCAGCCCCAGCCCCAGCCCCTCCTGCCCCCACCCTGAGCCACGCCCGCCTGGGCGGGCAGAGCCCGGCAGAGCCCGGCAGAGCCCGGGGCACTGCTTCTGGATACTGCCCGTGGCTTCTCACAGAGGCTGGGGCGCAGACCCCACGGGTCTAGGCGGCACCCTGACCCGCTCTGCGGCCTAGTCCACACGGCGCTGCCTCACCTCCTGGCCCACAACTCGGGGTCATCCCCGCCCTCCTCCAGGCAAACTCCTCTGGGAAATCAGGCCTTTGGAAGTTCTGGGTGAAGCATTGGCTCCGTCCGAGCTGCAGTGTTTCAAATGCACGTTACCCTGACAGAAACCCATCGTCAATTGCCACACTTTCGGTGTGAAGAGCGTTCCTGTATCTTGGGCGCTCAGGTTGACAAAGGCCTGAGGCTCTCCCGGAGGTCCTTCGTGAAGGGGGGAGTCAGGAGAGTGGGAATTAAACTGGCAGTTCACTCGCCGGTCCTGACATCCCTGCAACTCTGCCGCTTTTCACCCCGCCCCCCAGGGGCCAAGTCCTTGCCTGGCGGTCAACGACCTGCGCCGCGCTTCTGGGGAAAACCTCAGAAAACAGAGCAGCAGGAAGCCGGCGTGGAGGACCAGCTCCGAGAGACCCGGAGCCCGCGGGCGGGACACCGCTTCTCCGCGCGGAGTCTCCTCCGCGGCGGCCGGACCCAGCCAACCTCAGGTCGGACTACGGTCGGTAATCCCCGGCGGCTCGCGCCTCACGCTCCTCCGGCTTCCGTGACGCTTGCGCCCGCGGTGGCTGCGGACTACTGTGCGCACAACTGAGGCAATTACGGTATTTCCCGCCGGCAGCTCTTGGCCGGCTCTGGCTCCCCCATGTGTCGACCTCGGGAACTGAGAAGCTGCGCAGCTGGAGAAGCGGCGTGAGCAGCCGCTGCATGCCTCTCTCTGGTCCGGCTCCTCCGCACCCCCGTGCCTGCTTGCGCTGTTTTTTGAGGTTTCCCCGCCAAACGCTTTTCTTCTCGGCGAGCGAGCGCACCCTAGAGTCGGGGTGCCCCAGGGGACGCAGACTGCAGCGCCACGTGGACCACGGAGTTCGCCTTCCAAGAGAGGCATGCCCGGATTCCACTCTCAACTCTCCTGTTTGCAGTGTGTCCCTGGGCGAGTCATTAACCTCTCTGCACTTCACTTGCCTCCTCTGTAAAGTGGAGCTTAGATTTACTAGTTCTTGCCTCACAGGGTTGTCAAGATGATTCAGCGGGATAGGTGGCAGGTAATAATTACCACCATAATGAGTCACTCGCTGTGTCCGGGGACTGCTTTAGGCATTTTGAAATGACCCTATAACAAAGTATCATCCATAGATGAAGAAATTGAGATTTAGTGATTTGCCCAGAGTCACACAGCTAGAGAGTGGCAGAACTGGGACTAGACTCAGGAAGACATGAGTACACAAGTGTTGGGCAGTGTGGGTGGGGTCCAAGGTTTGTCAGTTTAGGGGGGTGCCCAGAGGCCTGAAAAATAAAACAGCCCTGCCTTCCTTTGGGTCGTTAATCAATGCTTTCTTCCTCTAATAAATTATTCATCCCGTCTTAGTATAATGCTTTCATGGTCAGGGAACTAAGACCATCCAGGCCTACTTCCTTGTGAAGAGATGGGGAGAGACTTTTCCAGGGTCACATGGCCGGGCACTGCAGAACAGGGCTGGAGCTCAGTTCTAGCCCTGTGCTGGGGCTGTTTCCCCTACCCTTCCCCTCTGGATAAGCAACACTCAAGCTACCCACTCGGTACTGGGACCTCTCCAGGGGCTGCACACTGGCCTCTCCTGACCCTACTTGGTCAGAACCTTCTGCCATTCCCCTTCCATCCCTTCTCCAGGCATTCCAGGCTTCTCTCCCCTAAAGGGCTGATGCTCTAAGCAGAGAGACCTGTGCAGCCTCTGGCTTCCAAGTGCTGGCACATGACCAGTAAATATTTTGCCATTGTGTGTGTGTGTGTGTGTGTGTGTGTGTGTGTATCTTTTTTCCTTTTGTTAGAATGGGGCTAGCTGGGGCACCTGGGGGCTCAGTCTATTAAGCATCTGCCTTGGGCTCAGGTCATGATCCCCACTGAGAGGGAGGCTGCTTCTCCCTCTTCCTCTACCTCTCCCCACTGCTTGTGCATGCGCTTTCTCTCTCTCTCTTTCTCAAATAAATAAATAAAATCTTAAAAAAAAAAAAGAATGGGGGGTGCCTGGGTAGCTCAGTAGGTTAAGGGTCTGCCTTGGGCTCAGGTCATGATCCCGGGGTCCTGGGATCAAACCCCGCAGCAGGGAGCCCACTTCTCCCTCTCCCTCTGCCGTTCCCCCTGTGTGTGCTCTCTCACTATCATTTTCTCTCAAATAAATAAATAAATAAATAAAATCTTTCTAAAAAAAAAAAAAGGAATGGGGTTAGCTATGGTAGCTACACTTGTGGTGAGCACAGCATAATTTTATAAGCTGTCTAAACTTGTCCAATCGTGATGTTGTTCATCTGAAACTAATGTAACATTGTGTGTCAGCTATACTCAACTATAGGAAAGAAAGAAAGAAAGAAAGAGAAAGAGGCTAGCATAATATATAGGGAGTGATTCCCAGTGTCATCTTAGGGTATATGAATCATGGGTATGTTTTTTCTTGTCTGTATTTTAAATTTTCTTTGGTAATGAACAAACATTACTTCATGAGTAAGACAAGAAATAAAAGTTGTTTCAAAATTCTTTTTTTTTTTTTAAAGATTTATTTATTTGAGAGAGCGAGAATGAGAGAGAGAGAGAGAGTACATGAGAGGGGGGAGGGTCCGAGGGAGAAGCAGGCTCCTCGCTGAGCAGGGAGCCCATGCGGGACTCGATCCCAGGACTCCGGGATCATGACCTGAGCCGAAGGCAGTCGCTTAACCGACTGAGCCACCCAGGCGCCCTCAAAATTCTTTTAAGGGGGCGCCTGGGTGGCTCAGTCGGTTAAGGGTCTGCCTTCGGCTCAGGTCATGATCCTGGGGTCCTGGGATTGAGCCCCCATATGGCTCTCTGCTTGGTGGGAAGCCTGCTTCTCCCTCTCCCATCCCCCTGCTTGTGTTCCCTCTCTTGCTGTGTCTCTCTGTCAAATAAATAAAATCTTTTTTTTTTTTAAGATTTTATTTATTTATTTGAGAGTGAGAATGAGAGAGAGAGAGAGCACGAGAGGGGGAGGGTCAGAGGGAGAAGCAGACTCCCTGCCGAGCAGGGAACCCGATGCGGGACTCGATCCCGGGACTCCAGGATCATGACCTGAGCTGAAGGCAGTCGCTTAACCAACTGAGCCACCCAGGCGCCCCAAATAAATAAAATCTTTTAAAAAATTCTTTCAAGAAAAAGGTCAGCAATCATAAAGAAAATGAGCTAGAAATAAGAATAGATTGTTCTCAGAAAAACAATGAAAATGGTTTTTAAACATAGACAAGATCACCAACTTTGCTCCTAATGACAGAAATGCAAATTAAAATTATACTGAGCTCCACATTGGGCTCTCTGCTCTGCTTCTCCCTCTCCTTCTGCCCCTCCCCCTGCTCATGCTCTCTCTCTGTGTCAAATAAATAAATAAAATCTTTTTTAAAAATTACACTGAGTTACCATTTTTTACCTATCAGATTGGTAAAAATCCGAGTTTGACAGCATGTTCTGTTGGGAAAGCTGTGAGGAAATAGGCACTCTCATACATTGCTGATGAAGTGCAAAATAGTACAGATTCTGTGGAGGGGATTTGGCAATCGCTAGCAAAATCACATGTGCATTTACCCTTCAACAGAGCAAACCCGCTTCTAAGAACAGACCCCACAGTTGCACTGGTAAAAAAAAAATGCCAAATGATACATGCACAAGGCTATTCATCGTAACTCTACTGTAATAGCCAAAGATTGGAAATAGGGCACGTGTCCATCAGAAGGGACTGGTTGGCTAAGCCACACAATGGAGGACCCTGAGGTCGCAAAAGGAACAAGATCACAACATACCATTGCAGAGAGATCACCCGGTGGGTTCTGTGAGTAAAGCAATGTGGGTGTCCACAGTAGGCAAATCTGTAAGACAGAAGGTAGATTAGTGGTTGCCTAACCACTGGGGCTGTGGTGGCAGAGGTGGGGTAGTGAGAGCTAAAAAGGTATGGAGTTTCTGGGGCACCTGGGTGGCTCAGATGGTTAAGCATCTGCCTTCAGCTCGGGTCATGATCCCAGGGTCCTAGGATCGAGCCCCACGTCTGGCTCCTGGCTCAGCGGGGAGCCTGCTTCTCCCTCTGCCTCTCCCTCTGCCTCTCCCTCTGCCTCTCCCCCTGCTCGCGCTCTCTCTCTCTGTATCTCTGTGCCTCGAATGAATAAATAAAATCTTTAAAAAAAAAAAAGGTATGGAGTTTCTTTTTTTGGGTGATGAAAATGTTCTAAAATTTAATGGTGATGATAATACAACTCTGATCAATACTAAAAACCATTTAATTGTACACTTACATGCGTGAATTGTACAGTGTCTTATATCTCAATAAAACTGTTATCAAAAAAAGGCAAGGTGAGGGGCACCTGGGTGGCTCAGTCAGTTAAGTGTCTGCCTTCGGCTCAGGTCATGATCCCAGCGTCCTGGGATTGAGCCCCACGTCGGGCTCCCTGCTCAGCGGGGAGCCTGCTTCTCCCTCTCCCTCTGCCTGCCGCTCTGCCTACTTGTGCTCTCTCTCTCTCTGTCAAATAAATTAAAAAAAAAAAATCTAATAATATAAAAAAAGGCAAAGTGAGCAATTGTGTGTAATATGCTATTATAGGAAAGGGAAAATACATATCTATGTCATGTTACATATACATATATATGATTGAATTAAACAATATAAGGGTAAGCAACAACAACAGAAAAGGTATTGTGTCAGTCAGGATTCAGTTGGAGAGCAGAATCACTCTGAGATTATAGGATGGGGGCTTTATCTTAGTAATTTGCTTTGCACAATTGTGGAAGGAACTGGTGAAGACAGTGACTGCAAGAGGAGATGGGGGAACAGAGGATTCACTAGCCAGTCAATCTGAGAAACCAAGTATGTCCAGCCACCCAAATGGAACCACAGGGGAAGCTGCAGGGAGGTCTCTAGGAAGCTGTCTCCTCTACACAGAGGATGCCTCTGGGCCTGCCTCTGAGCATCTATGGTAGCCTGGGGCTGCTGTTGGTCAGTAGGGTCATCAGATCGGAAGAAAAGCTAGATATGAATGAAGGAGAGCAAGAACCAGCTGGAAGCTGCTGGGCTATGACAACTGACTGTGACAACCTTCAGAAACTTGACTTTGAAACTATAAATATTTTACATAATTATTTAAAAAAATTAACATTTAAAAAAGCAAAAATGAAACAAACCTATGATTTTTCCCCCAAACCTACGCATGTTGAGTTGGTGGCATAACTACACAGAGAGGAACTATTCCAAGTGACTTCAAAACAGTAATGTGATTATATGCCCCTAGTGGGATATATCCAAATGACAAGAAAACCTTTTTTTTTTTTTAAGTAGGCTTCACAGCTGGCACAGAGCCCAACACGAGGCTTGAACTCAAGACCCTGAGATCAAGACCTGAGCTGGGATCAAGAGTTGGACTGACTGAGCCACCCAGCGCCCCCCACTTTTTAAGTAAACTCTTCACTCACCATGGGGCTCAAACTCACAATCGTGAGATCATGAGTTGCTCACTCTATGGACTGACCCAGCCAGGTGCCCCAACAAGACAAACTTTTAAAAATACTTAAACCTGTTCAGGAACCATGTTGTTGGTTTTTATGTTGGATTGTTATTCTGAGACTGTTGTGAGTATATTATGGTTAAAGTGAATGAGGAATTATGTTGGAGTCACTGAGAAGTGGGACTTCCACCATGGGATAAAGAAAATACAGATGTAATTTTGATAACATTAGGTAAAACCCTGTTGTCTTGAATTTGAGCTTATATTCATTCAGTCTTGAGTATGAACTCTTGATGCATTTTATCAGGAAACAAACAAATGAAACATTTCCTAGCTCTATCCACTGGAGGGTCCTAGAAATAAGACCAACCCAGTAGCAATGATCATCCCTAGACCCCAGACTGTGGTCTCTCAGTATCTTTCCCGATAAAAGGACCCAAGACTCCTTGGGTCTAGAAATGGCTGATTCTAGGTCTGGTGCTGGGAATGTGCTGGATCATTCTGGAGTATCTTGTCACACCAGAAGCTGGGAAGCAGCTGTTAAAGACTACTGTGGTTGAGGTAAAAGGGTTTAGGCTCCAGTTTGGCCAAAGAGGACATAATTTGAGCATCAGTAAGGAAAATAACTTCAGTGGATTAAACACACTGAATATGGGTGAATATGAATGTACTTCAAAATAATGCAGGGGAGAGAAGGAAGTTAACTAGGATTAACAGCTGAAACTGGATGATAGGTATATGGGGTTCATCATCTTATTTGCTCTACTTTTATTTATATTTGAAATTTTCTATAATTTTTTACAAAATTCCTATCTCTTAGATAAGGCAAATATGGGAAAATATTATTATGTGATACTATTCTTTCAACTTTTCTGTAGGTTTGAAATTTTTCTAAGTAAAACATGAAAGAAAAAAAAAATCATCTCTTTGTCTTTTCCTTTTGCTTCAGCGAGAGGCCTCACAGCTCAGACCTAGCGTCCAACACCTTGAAAAATAATGCAAGTCTTTATTTTTTAAAGTGACAGGGAATTCAGGAAAGTTCAGATTGTTAAAAAAGAAAACCACAGGCCCAAGATGGTGTCACTTGTCACTTACGCTAGGCCAAGTCACCAAACAGGAGCTGAACACCTAACCTAAGTGCAGTTTGAACCTCCCCCAGAAACATAATCTCAGTTAAAATCAGTCAGGGATTTTCTGGTCAGCACCAATGAGGTCATCTGTCACATGGGCCCTCTCCTTGCCTGGAACAATCCTTTCCTTTCTTTCGCTAATAACTTCCTTGTCCCACCCTCCTTCCTGTAAAAATGACAAACAAGGCACATGACTCCCTTAGTTGATGGAAACCCTGAACATGTAGGTTTGAAGTTCCAAGTACTCCAAACAACACTTGCAAGGAGTCCAGATACTCTTAGGTTTTACTCCTAGCTCTGACCTTGCTGGGTTTGGGGACTGCTCCATTTGGTGGTCTGGGACCATAACATTTCTCTCAGTCCCAAAGAGCTACTCAGAATGGACCCTGGGCACCCAAGGTCTGGGCTGTGAGGCAGCTCCCTGACGCAAGAGGATCAAGACAAAGAGATGATTTTTTCTCTCTCCCTCTTTTTTTTTTTTTTTTAAAGATTTTATTTATCTATTAGAGAGAGAGTGAGAGAGAGACAGAAAGAGATCATGAGCAGGGGAGGGAAGGGTAGAGGGAGAAGCACACTCTCGCTGAGCAGAGAGTCAGATGTGGGACTCGATCCCAGGACCCTGGGATGATGACCTGAGCCGAAGGCAGACGCTTAACTGACTGAGCCATGCAGGCGCCCAGATTTTTTTTTCTCTTAATTTTTACTTAGAAAAATTTCAAACCTACAGAGAAGTTGAAAGAATAGTACCACATATTAATATTTTACCATAGTTGCCTTATCTAAGAAATAGGAGTTTTGTAAAAAAAAATTACTATAGAAAATTTCAAATATACATAAACGTAGAGCGAATAATAAACTAGTCTGGTGTACCATTTGAGCATGAAATGACAGAGCAATGAGCTATGAATGGAATAGGTAGACCCAGTGTTATTTGTGTGTCCCAGAATTACAGATTGTGACTGCTCCAGAGGCAAAGGCTGCTGTGATAGGGGCAGTGTGGGTAGGGATGGACACTTAAGCCAGTCCAAAAATGACAAAGAGCTAATTGTGGACAAGGAAACGGCAAGTGCAAAGGCCCTGAGGCAGGCCAGGGGAAATTTCATTCTACTGAAAGAAATTTAGCAAGTTTCATTTTATTGTTTTGGTCATCAGTGAAAGAGGGCTTCAGTTACCTCCATTTGACTCAATCTGTTCTTGATTGATTGATTTGTTGATTAGGTTCTTCTCATCTCTTAACTCAGGCAAAAGACCCTGCGGGCAAAGCATCCTGTGATGGGAACTGAAACTACCACCCCCTGAAGCAATAAGGACTGCCCTGATGCCTGCAAGCCTCCCGTGACTGACGCCAAGACAATGATTGACCCGACCTTTACTGCCCACCTGCACGTACCCACCAACCTTCGCCCCACATTTCCTTATATAAACCTACAGATATTCTCAGCACTTTGGAGATGGTCTTTAGATGCTAGTCCGTGGCCTTCCAGGTGTTGGCTGCACTGAAATAAATTCCTTTCTGGTTTCACCACCACTCATTTCTCTGCCTCTGGATTTTGTCAGTAGCCAGGGGCCGAATCTGGTCGGCTTGGGACCTCTGGAGCCAAGTGCTCTTGCACCCTTGGGCCCCAGCTACATGAGGATTGAAAAAAAAGACATTTGAAATGATGTGCATCATTACTAAGCTACAAAATTAATAGGCTAAAACGATATGTAGGGCTCATAAATGAGTATAATTGACTTTATTTTTCCACAGTCAAACCAAGTTTTCCATCACTTTGATATTTCCTCATTGTTTCTAGTGGGTGTTAAGGTCAATCATGTCCCTCTGTCACACACACTCATACAGGTCCTGGAACCACCCCACATGCCCTACCCCAAGCCCCAGCACTGTGCTCTCAGGCTCTCTTTCCATCCCTGTCAACTGTGATGGTCTCTGATTTATCTCTTCTGTCCCCCTACCCCACAGTCCCTAATGCTAAAGGGATGGAGGCAGCATGTGTGTGTGGAACTGAGTACTGTCTTCTTTGAGAATGACCTGGGGATCTTCAGAGTGAGTGAGCGAGTGAGTGAGTTGGGGGGGGAGGGGTTTGAGGTTGAGGGCTAGAGAAGCAGGGTGAAAATGGGCTCTGCATACCATCAGGGACAGGAAAAAGGCAGAGCCAGGGTTTGGTCCCCCCAAATATCTCCCTCCAAATATCCCCCAAGATAAAGCAGTGTGCACACCCAAGCCTCTGGGGCCTTGTCCAAAGTGGCCCACTGGATTTTGCATCTTACTCCCTTGTTCATTGAACCACGGTTGTTTTAATAAAAATGCAATTTTTCGGGCGCTGGGTGGCTCAGTTGGTTGGGCGACTGCCTTTGGCTCAGGTCATGATCCTGGAGTCCCTGGATCGAGTCCCGCATCGGGCTCCCTGCTCGGCGGGGAGTCTGCTTCTCCCTCTGACCCTCCCCCCTCTCATGTGCTCTCT
>NC_058411.1:103409844-103535132 GCF_002201575.2 Neomonachus schauinslandi
AGAGAGCACATGAGAGGGGGGAGGGTCAGAGGGAGAAGCAGACTCCCTGCCGAGCAGGGAGCCCGATGCGGGACTCGATCCAGGGACTCCAGGATCATGACCTGAGCCGAAGGCAGTCGCTTAACCAACTGAGCCACCCAGGCGCCCTCTCCCAGATTTTTTATGTTAAAATGTTTCTTCTTTATTAAGTGATGGGGAGAATAGATGGTAGCTGTTTTATATTTATTTATTTATTTATTTATTTATTTATTGACAGCACCAGCGGGGGAGGGGCAGAAGGAGAGGGAGAGAGAGAAGCCCAAGCACGCTCCACGCCCAGCACAGAGCCTGATGTGGGGCCATTCTCATGACCCAGGAGATCATGACCTGAGCAGAAATCAAGACTTGGATGCTCAACTGGCTGAGCCACCCAGGAGCCCCTATTTTTAAATTTTATTTAGCAAAAACAAAAGTTTGCAATAGTGTCTCAGCCTCTATTTAAAAAAAAAAAAATGCCGTGGAGGGGTGCTTGGGTGGCTCAGCCTGTGAAGCGTCTGCCTTCGGCTCACGTCATGATCCCAGGGTCCTGGGATTGAGCTCTGTGTCCAGCTCCGTGCTCAGTGGGGAGTCTGCTTCTTCCTCTGCCCCTGCCCCTTCCCCCCACTCGTGCTCTCTCTCAAATAAATAAAAATGTCTTTTTTTTTTTTTTAAGATTCTGTTTATTTATTTGTCAGAGAGAGAGAGTGCATAAGCAGGGGTAGGGGTGGGGGAGGGGGCAGAGGGAGAAGCAGGCTCTGCACTGAGCAAAGAGCCCTATGTGGGACTTGATCCCAGGACCCTAGGATCATGACCTGAGCTGAAGGCAGACGCTTAACTGACTGAGCCACCCAGGCATCCCAATAAATAAAATATTTTTTTAAAAATTTAAAAAATAAAAAATAAAAAAATGCCATGGTTTTGACATTCCTTAACCTTGGTGCTCCCTGGCCTGGGTGGCACTTATGGTCCCTTATGGTTGTATGATTTTCAGTGCAGACATGGGCCCAGGTGGCACAGCCACACCTGCTCACATTCACCTCCCCTCCTCCCCGTGTCCTCTCCCCCAGTTTGGGATGAACGCGCTTCTCCTGTCTGCCTGGTTCGGCCACTTACGGATCCTCCAGATCCTGGTCAACTCTGGGGCCAAGATCCACTGTGAGAACAAGGTAAGGCCTCAGCTGGCAGCCCCCTTGCTCCCCAAGCCCCTGCCCTCTCTGTTTCCTTGGCCCTGCTGCACTGGTGTGCCCCCACCTCTGCCATCTACCCCCAGCTCTGCCCCGTCTTAGTCCCCACGTGACTCTGCCATCCCAGCTTGCCTTGCCTTCTGAGAACCCTCCAGAAGCCCCAGCTGAACTCAGCCCTGTGAAGTTGGGATGCTAGCTGTTTCCACTGGGGCCGGGAGAAGTGCGGGGGTGCCTCTCCCGTCAGCATTAAAAGCCTCTTTCTTTTGGTGCCCCTGACCCTTTACCACTCTGTCATGTTGGGACAGTCGCTAGCCCTCTGGGCAGCCTCCTTATTCACACAAGAGGAATCAAAGTAACACCCCAGAAGGTGGTTAGAAGATTTAAGGAGACAGAGGCTGGGGCCTCCTCCCACCTCCCCCTCGGCCCTGCCTCCCTTGTGGTGCAGTGGGGTGGAAGGAGCAAAGTTCTGGTCCTGGGACCTTGGGCAAATTACTTAAGCATCCTGAGCCTCAGTTTTCACCTTGGAAAATGGGGATGCTAGTACTCACCTCTGAGCTGAGGGAGCAGCTCAGTGCTGTCTATAAAGTAGCTGGCTCAGTGCCTGGCACGTTAGGGAGCCTGGCGCTCCCTCACTGCTCATTGGGGTGCTCTGTGGTATGAGGGAGGAAGCACCAGTGAGTCAGAGTGCTGGGCTTCTCTGCACTGGTGACTTACCTTTTCGGGGGTCAGCGCCCTTCACTGACTCCTATCAGGGGGCATAGGACACTATGCAATGACAAAACAAAAACAATTTAATTAATTAAGTAAACTCTGTGCCCAACGTGGGGCTCCAACTCATGACCCCAAGATCAAGAGTCACATGCTCTACCAACTGAGCCAGCCAGGAGCCCCCAAAATGCAAATAGTTTAGTAGTGAGTTTGATGTCCTTTATTCAAAAGAAAACCTTTCCTGGATTGAGGGACTACAGCCCTTCAAAGTAGTTGAGCACTCTTCTGGAGGGATTTGGGGCAAGAGCAAATTTTGTAGAGCCCCCCAAAGCAACAACAGAAATGGCGGGATTGGCTGCTAGGGAGGGGGATTTCCTTGTAAGGCTAGCGGGTCCTGTTTTCTAGGGTAGGGGGAGTTAGTACGGCTGAGTGTATGTTAGGTTGTCATTGGCATATGTTAGGTTTCCTGTAAGTGCAGGCTGAGGTAGGTTTATACATATATATATATATACACACACACACACACACATATATATATGTATTTATTTGAGAGAAAGAGAGAACATGAGCAGGGGAGAGGAGCAGAGGGAGAGGGAGAAGTTGAGCTGAGCAGGGAGCCCGAAGCAGGGCTCGATCCCAGGACCCTGAGATCATGACCTGAGCTGAAGGCAGACGCTTAACTGACTGAGCCCCCCAGGTGCCCCAGAGGTAGGATTAGATTTGTGACCTGGGCCAGGTCACTGGGGCAGCCTCTATTTTGTAGGTCTCAATATAAGAATTAACTTTATCAATACCAATATGGCCTGTCACTGGTGATGTTACCTTGATCCAGTTCTGACACCAATTCTAATGTGTGTGTTTTTTCCATATCACAAGCAATTAGTTCAATTCCCCATGGACACTGACTGGGTATCCCACAAATTTAACCCAATTCCAACACTATCTGCCTGGAGATATCATCAGATTCCACTGGTTAAGGGCTCAGTCCCACAAGACCGCCCCCATTTCAGAAGCCAATCCCAAGTCCACACTATCACCTGGGCTTCTGACCGACTGGCTATAAATCAGAGGTTCCCACGACCTCCTCCTTAAGGTTGGGTAATTTGCTAGAGGGGCTCACAGAACTCAGGAAACCAGTTTACTCACTAGATCACAAATTTATTCCAAAGGATATTAAAGGACACAAATCAATAGCCAGATGAAGAGACACATAGGGTGAGGTCCCCAACAAAGGAACTTTTGTCCTTGTGGAGCGTGGGACCCGGCACGTGGGACCCGGCACGTGGGACCCGGCACGTGGGACCCGGCACGTGGATGCATTCTTGTTCACCAACCTGCAAGTTCTCCCAATGCTGTCCTTTTGCATTTTTATGGAGGCTTCATTTCATAGGCTTGATAGATTAAATCCTTGGTCATTGGTGATTGACTCAACCTCCAGCCTCTCTCCCCTCCCTGGAGGTCAGGGGGTGGGACTGAAAGTTCTAACCCTCTAATTGAGTTGGTTTCCCAGGCAACCAGCCCCCATCTTCAGGTTACCTTGGGCTTCCCTTGTCGCCAAATTAACATAACAATAGACACCTTAATCACTCTGTACACTTAGAAAATACCAAGGGTTTTAGGAGCTCTGTTAACAGAAATAGGATGAAGACCAAATACATATTTCTTATTATAAACCATAATGTCACACTTAATCACGTGGGTAAAGTGGTGTCGGCCAGGTTTCTCCACTGGAATGTTAGCATTTTTCCCCTTTCCATACTCTGTTGTTAGAAACTCTTTGTAGTTTTAATTTGCATTTCATTTTTTATTTTTATTTTTTAAAGATTTTATTTATTTATTTGAGAGAGAGAGAATGAGAGACAGAGAGCATGAGAGGGAGGAGGGTCAGAGGGAGAAGCAGACTCCCTGCCGAGCAGGGAGCCCGATGCGGGACTCGATCCCGGGACTCCAGGATCATGACCTGAGCTGAAGGCAGTCGCCTAACCAACTGAGCCACCCAGGCGCCCCTTAATTTGCATTTCAATAATGACTAATGATGTTAGGTATCTTTTTATGTGCTAATTTGCCATCCATATATCTTCCTTGTGTCCAAATGATTTTTTAATTGGGTTGTTTAATAGCTCATTAATGAGCTTTTAGAGTTCTTTATAAATTTTGGAAGCATTTCAAAATAAATTACAGACATCACTATACTTCCCTCTAAATACTTCAGCATGCATAATATTAACTAGAATTCAATTTCTTTATCTAAAATGAAATACAAAAATCTTAAGTTTATATTCACTGAGATTTGACAAATTTTACTCCAGTGTAATCCAAACTACTGTCAAGATGTACAACATCATTCAATATATTGATTTTTATGACCCATCGATGGTTGCAATCTATTTGAAAAACAAGACTCCAAACACTCCAGCTATAATGCAAGGCCTTGGTAGAAGCTCTGGGCTATAAACATAGGATTTGCAAACGTCCCTCACTTAAATATTGCTTCTGGGGCCAAGAGACCTTCTTCCAGCCTACGCCTCTTCCCACCCTGGCCACTTCCCCTCTGTTAAAGAACAAAATTCAAGTGAGTAAATTTAAAGATCTAATTGGCTTTATTCAATGATTCATGAATTGGGCAGCATCCCATCTAGCAAATAGAAAGGAGCTCTGGGGAGCTGTACAGAATGAAAGACTTTTATAGGCAAAAGACAGTGGGGCAAGGAAGTTATTCTAGCAAAGAGTGGATTGTTTTAGGCAAGATCACCTTCCTTTGGGGGCCAGTGGGGGTGTCTGTCAGGTGGATTTCATCCCTAGTGTTGACCAGGAAATTCCAGACTGACTGGTTAAGATTACTTATCTGGGAGAGGCTGAAGTTGCAGCTGGGTTAGATATTAAGTCTCGGTTTGGTGATGTGGGTGGGCCTTAGCACAAGTGACTCCATTGTGAGTCTACTTTCTCCTTTTTTAACACCTCGTCTCTGTAGATTCCATCAGCTCTCAGCCGTCCCTGGAAGGTTAGGAGGTGACCTCCTAGAGACAGATCCTGGGCACTTAGTCACCTCTTTTCTCATTTGGGGCCGTATCAAGGCAAGCAGATGTTGTAACCTTGTAATAATGTCCTGTGAGGGGTATTCTGGGGACTGTTAGTGCTATACAACCTCACCTTACATCCTGAGTTATTTTTCAGCGTATAAAAAGACTTCCTGTAGGTGATGCCCCCTCAGCCACCAACTGAGGTAGTCAGGGGTTATCCTGGTTTGACCTAGGAGAAAATGGAGGCTCATGAAGGTACACATAACTTGGTCAAGACCACACTGCATTGCTGATCAATGCTGGAGCTGGGATTTGAACTCTGGCATCCTGACTCCCACCAGCCCCTCTGAGGCTGAGTGGGGCACCCGTGGGTGGCTCAGGGGTCCATCCCCATTTACATACTGTGTTGTTTCCGTGGGAAAGCTGTGTTCTGGATTGCAAACACTCACGGTTTGGGAGACAGCCAGGGTGTGAGAAGGGCCCCCCTTCATAGACTGTAGGGACCACTCTGGTCTACCACCTCGTTTCCAGGACGGCCTGACCTTACTACACTGTGCGGCCCAAAAAGGCCACGTGCCGGTGCTGGCGTTCATAATGGAGGACCTGGAGGATGTGCCCCTGGACCATGCTGACAAGGTGAGAGTGGCCTCGAGGCTGCTTGTCCTTCCCATTGGGTTTGGGGCTCCTGGGGCCACTCTTGCCCATTCCTTGAGTGCATCCTTTGAGCTGTGAGTAGTGCAGACTGGACCCCACCTCAGGGAACTGCTGGTCTAGAAAGGGTGTTAGAGCACAAATGAGCGGGACATAGGAGGAAAATGGTCAGTTCCCTCAGAGAGGTTCTGATGAGGACTAACTAGATAGGTTAGAGACGGGAGCTATTGCTTTCTGCTTCCTGGATGAGGTGGCATTTAGTGAGTGACCTGGATTTTGTTGGTAAGATTGGAAAGCAGGGAGATTTTGTAAATAGAGAGAAGAGCATTGTCAGAGCTTTAGAGGTGGAAAAGGCCCTTTGCATGTGAGTTCAGATGGACTGGAATTTTGGGAGTGAGAGCCAGGGCCATGTTGGGAGCCCCTCATGGAAATCTCCACCGACCTCAAGCCTCAGGAATCTGTCCTTTATTCAGTAGACAGCAGGGAGCCACAGAAGGATTTCAGTGGGGGAGGAACCCACCCAGTGGGTCTTGTTGGAAAGTTGGGTCTAGGCTTTCCAGGTAAGGTGGTAGGACAAGGGGAAGGGAGAGTTACTGGGGCAGGAGAGGCCCCTGCAAGCCCTGAGTGGTTGGCTAGGTGGGCCGTGTGGGCGTGCCTCCTACAGAGTACAGAAGGGTCACTTTCTTCCCCTCCCCGGTCAGCTGGGAAGGACGGCGTTCCATCGGGCTGCTGAACACGGGCAGCTGGATGCTCTGGACTTCCTTGTGGGCTCTGGCTGTGACCACAGTGTGAAAGACAAGGTACTGTAACTGGGTCCCAGGGGAGGTCCAAGCTCTGGGCTCCTGACCGGGGTGGGCGCTCTCTGGCAGCTGACCTGTGCCTACTTCTGACTCCAGGATGTTGGAAGGGCAGGCGGCTCAAGGACAGAGAGGGTTGGATATTCATCCTGCAGCCATTTTTCAAGCACACGCTATGGGCCCGTCCCGTGCTGCGCATGAGGAGCTCAAAGATATCCAAGACACAGTTTTTCATCCAAGGAACCCGAGCTGCCACCCTAGTAGAAAGCTGTGATCAGGTGTGGGGAGCTGGGATGGCAAATCTGTTGGCTGGTGGTGCTGCCTGGAATGGGTTTGAGCAGGACTGTGATGCCCTTGGGGTTGTCTGTTGTTTCAGGTGAGAGGAAGAGTTGGGGGGGGTGGGTGGCCACATACCCGCTGGTTATTTACTTTCTTTGTCATTTAGTCATCTACTATGGTCATGGCAAAAGTGGGATGAGAGCCTGAAGGAGGGAACAGTTGGTTCAGGGTGGAGAGCTTCAAGCAGGATTTCATCAATCTGAGGAGAGGTGAGGGCTGGGCCTCAGAGGACTACCCTGAAAATGACTCATTTCAGTGGGCCATTGTGAATCATTAGGCAAGTATGTTGCAGCAAATTCTAAACACTTCCAGTAAAGGGACAAACTCCATTATTAATCTTCTGATTAATGTTCTTGGCCAGGATAGAGGAGTTCTGTTTATAAGCTAGTGACAGGCAAATGCAACACAGGGTATTAGAACTGGAAGTGTCCTTCATTGAGGACCAATCAACCTTCTCATTTTATAGATCAGAGGTCCAGAGAGGGGGATGCTTTAGCCAGGGTCACACAGCAAGACAAAGGTTGGGCTGGGTTTGGAACCGGCAACCTGATGCCAAGCCCTGGGCAGCTCCCTCTCTTCAAGCTGCCTCCTGGGGCACTAAGCCCTTGGGGTTTGCACCGAATCCACCTGTCTACACTCATCCTTTTGGTCCTGAGAATCAGATCAGGCTGATTTCCTTCATTCTGGAAATGGGCTGAGCAGGTCATGCTCTGGACTAGACTGTGTAGGATGTGGGCCAAGAACTGGGAGTACAGAGAGGAGTGAAGGATAGCGCCTGCCAGGGTGCTTCTACCTCGGAGGTTAAAACACGATTGTATTCAGGGTGCCAGGAGGGCAGGAACACCAAAACTGGAAAACAAGCAAAGCCCAGCTTTGATGAGCTTACCCAGAATCTTGCAGTCAGAAATTCTAGAAAGAAGCTTTTAAAATTGCATGACCCTATTGGCGCCTGGGTGGCTCAGTCAGTTAAGCGTCTGCCTTTGCCTCAGGTCGAGATCCCGGGGTCCTGGGATCTAGCCCTGTTTTGGGCTCCCTGCTCAGCTGGGAGTCTGCTTCTCCCTTTCCCTCTGCCCCTCCCCCCTGCTTGTGCTCTCACTCACTCTCTCTCAAATGAATAAATAAAAAATTCTTTTTATTTATTTTTATTTTTTTTAAGATTTTATTTATTTATTTGAGACAGAGAGAATGAGAGAGAGAGAGCACATGAGAGGGGGGAGGGTCAGAGGGAGAAGCAGGCTCCCTGCCAAGCAGGGAGCCCGATGCGGGACTCGATCCCGGGACTCCAGGATCATGACCTGAGCCGAAGGCAGTCGCTTAACCAACTGAGCCACCCAGGCGCCCTAAAAAATTCTTTTTAAAAAAAATTGCATGCCCCTGTTAAGTTTTGTATTTTCAGGTGAAAGATGTTTTCATTTTGAATTTCATTTGGGCAGGAGGCATAATAATATGCTTTTCAAGACCCAGTGCCGTTAAAGGTCTGACGCCTGCTAGGACCCCACAGCCTGCTAAGATGGTCCTGTGACAACACAGGGCACGCCACAGGTGTTGTGATGTTAGGGAGGCTTTGAGAGTCCAGAGGGAGTGATTAAATCCCCTGGGAATATCGAGGGGGCTGCTGACAAGGCGTCCCAGAGATAGCCTGGGCATCCTCACAGGAGGAGGGGCGAGGACACTGAGCCCAATGCCATGGCCTCCTTCTGCCCAGCTCTCCTGCCTCTGAGCCCCCTACCCGCCCAGATAGAGTGAGAGTTGCTCTGTTAGGGGGGCTGTGCCACCTGCACCTTCAAAGAGCAAGATGTGTGTGGGACGCCTGGGTGGCTCAGTCAGTTAAGTGTCTGCCTTCAGCTCAGGTCATGATCTCGGGGTCCTAGGATCGAGCCCCGCATCCGGCTCCCTGCTCGGCAGGAAGCCTGCTTCTCCCTCTCCCTCTGCCTGCCACTCCCGCTGCTTGTGCGTGTGCTTTCTCTCTTTCTGTCAAATAAATGAATAAAATCTTGAAAAAAAAAAAAAAGAGCAGTATGTGGATATTTATAACCCAGAGGGAAAACAAAACCCTGCCCCTGTCTTCACAGCCCTGCTACTTGGGGGCACATATTGGCCCCCACGGTTCACCACTTCCTTTGTGTCTCCTGGAACACAGACTTCACACCGTGGCCGCCCCCTCCCCCAGCCCAGCCTGCGCCGGCAGCAGCTGTAGGCAGCTGTGCGCACATTTGCGGAGATGGTGGGCAAGAAGCAAACAAGGCTGTTCAGGGGACATTTTGTTTTTGTTTGTTTGTTCAGGGGACATTTGTCATTGAGGGGATTTTTTTAAACTTAACTTTTATTTATTAATGCAACGTGGTAATGATCATAGAAGAAATTTAAATGTTTCACCTTCGATCCCATAGGATATAGTTGTTTTATGTATGTGTGGAGTTCTCATGAGGGGAGGTATGTCTATAGCTGCTTTAAGTACCACTTTGGCATTGCTATTTGTTCACCCCCTCACTGGGCCCTTAAGAGTTCTGGTCTGATGTGCATGTCTTGATTCCTTCCTCAGGAAGGTGCTGAGACAGGCTAGGGCGGAGGAAAGGACCTTGAGCTAGAAGCCCCCATGACTGGTGTAGCTAGATGTATCCCAGAGCCCTTCTGGGCGTGATGAATGGCTGAAGCTGGCTTGTCCCTTCTGATGCCTTTGCGGGTTCCCTCAGGGGCCCCTGCTCTGGTTCTCCACGTGTGGTTCTTCCTGAGAGACATACTTCTTCTCTGGCTGGCCCCTTCCAGCTCTCCTCCTCTTTGCTGGGGCCCCTTCACCACGCACTTGTCCTCTGCAGAAAGATTCCCTTAAAAAAAAAAAGATTTATTTATTTTTAGAGGAGCAGAGGGAGATGGAGAAGCAGACTCCCCGCCGAGCACGGAGCCTGATATGGGTCTCGAGCTCATGACCCTGAGATCATGCCCTGAGCTGAAATCAAAAGTCGGATGCTTAACTGACTGAGCCACCCACATGCCCCTGCGGAAAGATCCCTTTAAGGACAACCCCATCAGGCTGCCCTTGGCAGGAGCCACTTCTGATACAAAGAACAGCGTGCCCTTTGCCACACCCAGGGGAGCCACAGTGATACAAGTCACCTTTAGACTCTCAAGTGTGAGACAATTACCAGCCCTGTGGTTCTCAAGTTCCAGGAGACACATGTCAATCTCTCCATCACAGTATTTACTCATTGAACAAATATTTTATTGAATGTCTGCCATGTGCCCCAGGCCTTATTCTAGGCACTTGAGGAAACACTGGAGAACAAAAACAGACAGAAATCCCTGCCCTTGAGGTGTTTATGTTCTAGCAGGAAGAGTCAGACAATAAATAATAAGCATAGTATACAAGCAAATGATAGTGTGTTATCAGTGCTATGGGGGAAAAGAGAAAGAAAAGTCCAGCAAGATCAGGGGATTAGGAGGACAGAGGGTGGGAACTGCAGTTTTGTTTTATTTTAAGATTTTATTATTAGAGAGAGAGAGCACGCGCGTGAGCGAGAGCACAAGCAGGGGGAGGGGCAGAGGGAGAGGGAGAAGCAGGCTCCCCACTGATCAGGGAGCCCAACACAGGGCTTGATCCCAGGACCCCGAGATCATGACCTGAGCCAAAGACAGACGCTTAACCCACTGAGCCACCCAGGCGTCCCCAGAGTTGTGGTTTTAAGTAGTATGGTCAGCGCGACCACACTATTCAGTGAGAAACTACCATCTTGAATTGGGCCATGCAGCTGGCTGCCCAGGCACAACCTGAGTGCCAAGGAGAGTCCTTGGAGCTGTGGCCTTGAGCAAGGGAAGGGGATGGATTGAGGATGGCTCAAAGAGGGACTGGCTTTGGACAGGGGCATGGAAAGTAGGGATTGTTTTTCCCCCCAAGTATTGTGTCTGCCTTCAAGTGTGAGGAAAGACCAGGACTTGGCCCTTGTAACTGCCCCTGGTTGTAGTTTGGGGCACACTTCTCACAGGCAGGGAGACATTGGCCTAGGGTTCGGGGCTGCAGTTTTTCATCGACTCGGTCTGTGACCCCCGATGTGTCACTTCCCCTCTCTGGACCTCAGCTTCCATGTCTATACAATGAGGGGCATTTCCAGCAGGTCCCCAGGGCCTTGAAGGGTCTATGATTCTACCGGTCCCTCGGGAGCCCTTCTGCCTGCAGGAGGGGAACACGGCCCTTCACCTGGCTGCCGGCCAGGGCCACCTGGCTGTGCTGCGGCGGCTTGTGGACATCAGGCTGGACCTGGAGGAGCAGAACGCGGTGAGTCATCACCCAGAGGATGCAGAGATGCTCGCTCGCTCCCTGCTTTCGAGGAACGGACGGCCCGAGGTGCAGCCTGATTTTCCCCTGCTAGAGGCTTCCTGGAGTAAGAAGGAATAGACAGCAGGGGGTGAGGCAGCTTGGAGGGGGAGAACGTGAGCAGGGATGTGGAGGTGGGAGTCAATGTACCACATGCTCCTCAATGTGAGAAAATCAGGTATGGGGCTCAGGGAACCACAGATAATGATGCAGGTTATTGTCCTCAGTAGCATGGCCATGGAGAGCTCCCAGAGCCCTGGAGCCCTAGCGGGAGGGGTCCCTCTCCCCTCAGGGTCTGGCCTCAGCCTCCCTGCCATCCTCAGACCTCTCCCCGTGTGTTTCAGGAAGGTCTGACTGCCCTGCATGTGGCGGCTGAAGGTGTCCACCCTGACTGTGTACAGCTGCTCCTTGAGGCCGGGAGCTGTGTGAACGCCCTCACCCAGGTAGTCAGTCCTCCCCCGGGACGGATGTCTGCCCTTGGCTTCTGAAGCCTAACTCTAACCGTGCCCACGGTAGCAGCCACAGTGATTCCTGAACGTGTGTGAATAGGGGCCCTCAGGCAGCAGGCCTGGGGTCTGGTCTTGGCTTCTCCACTGCGGGGCTCTGTGACCGAGGCCAAGTCACTTAAATTCTCTGAGCTTCATTTTCCAACTATAATAGGGGAATGCTACGTAGTCATGTTTTTACAATGCTGTGAAGAGTAAATACTCCTCCCAGGGCCTGGGACGTGCTAGGAGCTCAGCACCTGTTGGTGTCTTCTTATTGCGGGGTGCTTGGTAGTTCATGAGTCCCCTTTATAACAATCCCTTCAGAAAAATTACCCCTGTTATACCGATGAAGAAACGGAAGCTTAGAGAGATTCAGTGACTTTCGCGGGTCACAAGCTGGCAAGAAGCAAAGCTGAGTCTGAAAAGCCTATTCCCCGGACTGCAGAGCTCAAGGCCTGGAAGGTTTGCCCTGTCTGTGCAGGAGCCCCACCAGCCCCCGGAGCTGGAGCCTGGGGCAGGCCTCTTCTCTCTCTCACTACTGACTCCTTAAGTCAGCCACTGGAAATTCTCTCCGTGTCCTGGAAAAAGGGGCGTTGTGGACTTAGGGAGTTGGCGTTTTTGTTTTGTTTGGCTTTTTACTTTTAGATCAATGACAAATAATCTGTCTTGGCTGATTGCATGGCTTCAGGGTCTGGAATTCTCTATTTGTTCTAAATTTCAATAATAAAGCAATAATAATAAATAAAATATGCTAGCAAAAATAGTGAAAAAGCCCAGGAATTAAACTAGTATGCTAGAAATATTTAACACAAAAGAAGGCAACCAAGGAGAAACGAAGAACAAAAAAGACAGGAGACATACAGAAAATAAGTAGCAAAATGACAAACGTAAATTCAATAATAATATCAATGTTAACTGCCCCCCCCTTCGATGTGAATAATACTTTATAAGTCACAAAACACTTAATTTGCAGAACTCCCCTAGCAGGTACACCTTGCTTCCCCAGGGTGTCGGGATGACACCAAGGCCCACCCAGAGGGTGGAAGCAGCTGCCCCAGGGCACCCAGCTAGGTCCTTCCATCGGCACAGTGTTGCTCTTTGGGCAGCAACCGTGTCTCTGTGCCCAGCACAGTGCTCAGGACTGGAAGGGGGCACAAGAAGTGAAATCTCAAGGCCATCTCCCCAGCAGCAGCAGCATAGGAGTTTAGGGACTGGGGAGGTCGTGTCCAGCTGGTGGTCATTGGCAGGGCTAGAGCTGCCCACTGCACTGGGCCTTGTGCTCTTGCCTTGGCTTGAGGTTTCTGGTAGTGGGCACATTCTACCTGGACACCCCCACCCCTCACAGGGTCTCTGGAGTGGGGGCTAACCCAAAGGGAGTACATTTGCCATTGGGAGGTGGACTGGTTCCCACTCACCCTGTGTACTCAGTTCAGATAGGACTTTGGGAGGGTGACCAGCTCGTCCCAGTTTACCCCATACCATCCTGGTTTTAAAACTGAAAGTCCTGGGGGAACAGTCTGGGCAGTCTGGGACCCCTGATTGCCTAGAGAGGTCTGCCTGGCAGAGTTAGGGGGAGGGGGTATCGCATGTGAGATCGTTGTTTGACCGGGGGTGCCCTTGGATTGAAGGAGGGCACTTAGAAGGCCCATCGGGATGAAGCCTTGCCCTGGCGCTGCCCAGCTCCTGCCCGGACGTGCTGAGACCAGATCTAGCGGGGCAGTGCGTGCCAGGTGGGGTTTGCTCTGTGCTAGCAAATCTTACTTATTCCTCTCTTTGAAAACCTCAGAGTATACTCTGCGTGTCTTTACCAGCCTAGGAATTGTGCAGGCTTTGATATATGTTCTGGAGTTTGTGACAGGAGGCAAGGAAAAGCCAGGACCACAGTGAGCTCCTTTTACTCATCACCAGGCCTGGGCAAGGCAATTAATTTCTCCAGCCTCAGGGTTCAAGGGGGTAATTGTCCCGGGGGTTGTGAGACACAAATGGAGTAATGGATCCCAAAGCCCCACTGTGAGGGGCTTTCAGGACATGGCACTGATGCCTGTTTCCTTCTAGAAAAAACAGAGCTGCCTCCACTACGCAGTCCTCTGTGGCTCTGAGGACGTGGCCCGGGCCCTCATCCATGCAGGAGGCCACACCAATGTGGCTGATCATGTAAGTGTGGGGGCCTGGGTTGAAAGGGGGTCCCCACTGCAAAGTCCCCATGACCTCGCTGATGAAGCACAGCAGGGAGAGATGGGTGCTTTGGGCCCCTGGGGTTGGCATGAGGGCCAGGACTGGAGGACCTGGTAGCTAGCGTGAGGGAGGATCAGATAAGTTTCTAGCTAGAACAGGCTTAGCAAACAAGCTGCATTTTCTCCCAAGCAAATTATTCGCTCGTGTTCTGCACTCATTTATCCATTGGGACTTAGTGATGGTCTTTTATATCACAGATCTAGCCTCTTGGTTGTTCATTTTTTCTTGTTATGTTGTGGTGCACTCACAGGAGACAGTATATCCTTGTGGTTAAGGCATGTACTTTGTCAGACAACCTGGCTTTGAGGCCTGGCACTGCCGTTCACATACTGAATGACCTTGGGCAAGTTGCTTGGACCTCGTTGGGCCTTTGTTTCTTTATCTTTAGGTGCTATTATTATTCCCATTATATAAATGAGGAACTATCTATTGTTTAAATTAGAAACAGGTCATTTCTTTTGGGTTTTTTTTGTTTTTTTGTTTGTTTTTTAAGAGGTCATTTCTTAAATGAGCACTATATTTTAAATTATTGTAAGAACAATATAGCACAGTTCATTGGAATATGGAGAAAAAAGGCATCCCTAATCCCAGCACCCTGGTAAAGCAATGATCTTTCTTTATTCCCTTCCAGTTTTCTTCATATGTGTAGTAGCCCCTCTAGCTAGAAAGAATCCAAGCTAAGGCGGAATTCTGGAAAGGGGGATGCTTATTTGTTTTTAACCATCAAGACATCAGAATTTTGATTCGGGTCCAGTGGAGACTCTATCCAGCTCAGGTATCAGATGTTGCTAGTTTTTCTAGCAACCATTTTTAATGCCAGATGTGGTTCGGTGACTACATCACACTTAACAGTTCCTCAACTATCAGGTATTTAAGTTTTTTCTGACTTTGCCAGGCTAAATAATGATTTATGAACATCTTTATGGCCTGTAACTTTGTATGTCTTTTGCATTATATATGAATTCTCCAAAGAGAATTTCTGGGTCAGGTGGTAAAAACATTTTTATGATAGCCCCCAGTAATTTATGAGTGACCTTTCACCAATATTACGTATTAACATTTTCTATAAATTTTATAGTTAAATGATTCTTTGTTATTGTTTTATTTTCAATCTCTTTGATTACTGTTGACCCTGAAATTTTCCCAATAATTTTTCTAGTTGAGGTTCTTCTATTGTGAGTTATTTCTTCCTATCCTTTGTCTACGTTGATGTGGTTTTTCCTTAACCAGTTTCTTTGAGGTTATTACTCTTGGATCATAATATATGTTGCTCACTCTTAGAACTTTTCAACATGCTAAAGATGTAAATGTTTGTGTAATCACAGGTATTGATGCAAATTTTGAATTTTAATTTAGGAATCTTCTAGTTACAATTTGATTTTTGATGTTTAACTCTTTAATCCTCCTACAGTATATTTTTTTGTATATGGTGTGATATATTACTCAATAGATTCCCCCAATTTTTAAAATATTTCTATGTCAAGTGCATTTATTAAATAATTATAACTTCTCAAGGGGCGCCTGGGTGGCTCAGTTGGTTAAGCAACTGCCTTCTGCTCAGGTCATGATCCTGGGAGTCCCGGGATCGAGTCCCGCATCGGGCTCCCTGCTCGGCAGGGAGTCTGCTTCTCCCTCTGACCCTCCCCCCCTCTCATGTGCTCTCTGTCTCTCTCATTCTCTCTGTCTCAAATAAATAAATAAATAAAATAAATCTTTAAATAATTATAACTTCTCTTAAGTACTTTTTCATTCTTTCCTTTATCACATATTCACATTTTGATATATGATGTGCTCTATGTCTGGGCAAGTGATTCTCTTTCAGTAAGTTGTATGTCTAATCTTGAGCTAGTACCATATTATTTTAATTATTGTTGCCTTGTAATTTGTTTTAAAGTCATATAAAGCTAGTCTTCTTAAATATCCTAGTCTGTTAGTATAATCTTTTATCATTTTATATTCTCACATGTTTATTTTTCCAGCTGAAATTTAAAGTATTTTTTTTAATTGAAAAATCAACTTAAGGATACAAAATCAATGTACAGAAATCTTTTGCATTCCTGTACAGTAATAATGAAACAGCAGAAAGTGAAATTAAGAGAACAATCTCACATCACATCAATAAGAGAAAGGATAAAAACCATATGATTATTTCAATAGATGTGGAAAAAGCATTTGATAAACTACAACATCCATTCATGATAAAAACCCTCTGCAGAGTAGGTCTAGAGGGAACATATCTCAACATAATAAAGGCTTTATATGAAAAACCCACAGCCAACATCATACTCAATGGAGAAAAACTGAGAGCTTTTCCACTAAGATCAGGAACAAGACAAGGATGTCCACTCTCACCACTTTTATTCAACACAGTACTGGAAGTCCTAGCCACAGCAATTAGAGAGCATAAAGAAATAAAAGGCATCCAAATTGGTAAGGAAGAAGTAAAGCTGTCATTATTTGCAGATGACATAATATTATATATAGAAAACCCTAAAGATTCCACCAAAAAACCACTAGAACTGATACATGAATTCAGTAAAGTTGCAGGATATAAAACTGATGTACAGAAATCTGTTGCATTCCTATACACTAATAATGAAACAGCAGAAAGTGAAATTAAGAAAACAATCCCAGGGGCACCTGGGTGGCTCAGTCAGTTAACCATCTGCCTTCAGCTCAGGTCATGATCTCAGGGTCCTGGGATGGAGCCTCACATCCGGCTCCCTGTTCAGCGGAGAGTCTGCTTCTCCTTCTCCCTCTGCCTCTTCCCATGCTCGCTCTCTCTTTCTCTTTCTCTCAAATAAATAAATAAAATCTTAAAAAAGAAAAAAAATCCCATCTACAATTGCACCAAAAACAATAAAATTATCTAGGAATAAACTTAACCAAAGAGGTGAAAGACCTGTACTCTGAAAACTATAGAACACTGATGAAAGAAGTTCAAGATGATGCAAAGAAATGGAAAGACATCCCATGCTCATGGGTTGGAAGAACAAATATTAAAATGTCCATAGTATACAAAGCAATCTACAGATTTAATGCAATCTGTATCAAAGTACCAAGAGCCCTTTTTCACAGAGCTAGAACAAACCTAAAATTTGTGCAGATGCCCTGCACTCCTTTGTCCTTTCAGATTGCTGCAAGGTGTGGCTCATAGGTGTAATAAAAACAGGTTTTTTGTTTTATCTATTTATCTTTTTTAAAGTGAGCTCTACACCCCACATGGGGCTCAAACTCACGACTCTAAGATTGAGTTGCATGCTCTACCAATTGAGCCAGCCTGGTGCCCCATTTATCTTTTTTTTTTTTTTTCTTAAACAATTGAAGTTCAAAATAGCTAAGAACACTCTGAAAGAGAAAAGGGGTACGGGAGTTGTCCTAAATCCACATACCATAAAAGACTGCTAAACTTGATTATATAAATAATAAAAACATTTTGCCTGGCAAAAGAGACTATAAGCCAAGTCAAAAGGTAAATGACAAACCAGATTCAAAGATAAAGAACTGAGTCTTTCTAATATATAAGAGTTTGTGCAAATTATTACAACATAAAAAACAACCCACGAGAAAAATGGCCAAAGGATATGAACAGACATTTTTATAGAAAAGAAATACAGATGATTTTTTTTTTTATTCTCATGTTAATCCCCATACATTACATCATTAGTTTTAGATGAAGTGTTCCATGATTCATTGTTTGTGCATAACACCCAGTGCTCCATGCAGAATGTGCCCTCCTCAATACCCACCACCAGGCTAACCCATCCTCCCACCCCCCTCCCCTCTAGAACCCTGTTTGTTTTTCAGAGTCCATCGTCTCTCATGGTTCGTCTACCCCTCCGATTTCCCCCGCTTCATTCTTCCCCTCCCGCTACCTTCTTCTTCTTCTTTTTTTTTTTCTTAACATATATTGCATTATTTGTTTCAGAGGTACAGATCTGAGATTCAACAGTCTTGCACAATTCACAGCGCTTACCAGAGCACATACCCTCCCCAGTGTCTATCACCCAGTCACCCCATCCTTCCCACCCCACCCCCCACTCCAGCAACCCTCAGTTTGTTTCCTGAGATTAAGAATTCCTCATATCAGTGAGATCATATGATACATGTCTTTCTCTGTTTGACTTATTTCACTCAACATAATACCCTCCAGTTCCATCCACGTCATTGCAAATGGCAAGATCTCATTCCTTTTGATGGCTGCATAATATTCCATTGTATATATATACCACATCTTCTTTATCCATTCATCTGTTGATGGACATCTTGGCTCTTTCCACAGTTTGGCTATTGTGGACATTGCTGCTATAAACATCGGGGTGCACGTACCCCTTCGGATCCCTACTTTTGTATCTTTGGGGTAAATACCCAGTAGTGCAATGGCTGGATCATATGGTAGCTCTATTTTCAACTTTTTGAGGAACCTCCATACAGTTTTCCAGAGTGGCTGCACCAGCTTGCATTCCCACCAACAGCGTAGGAGGGTTCCCCTTTCTCCGCATCCCCGCCAACATCTGTCATTTCCTGACTTGTTAATTTTAGCCATTCTGACTGGTGTGAGGTGGTATCTCATTGAGGTTTTGATTTGGATTTCCCTGATGCCGAGCGATATTGAGCACTTTTTCATGTGTCTGTTGGCCATTTGGATGTCTTCTTTGGAAAAATGTCTGTTCATGTCTTCTGCCCATTTCTTGATTGGATTCTTTGTTCTTTGGGTGTTGAGTTTGATGAGTTCTTTATAGATTTTGGATACTTGCCCTTTATCTGATATGTCATTTGCAAATATCTTCTCCCATTCTGTCGGTTGTCTTTTGGTTTTGTTGACTGTTTCCTTTGCTTTGCAAAAGCTTTTTATCTTGATGAAGTCCCAATAGTTCATTTTTGCCCTTGCCTCCCTTGCCTTTGGCGATGTTTCTAGGAAGAAGTTGCTTCGGCTGAAGTCAAAGAGGTTGCTGCCTGTGTTCTCCTTTAGGATTTTGTTGGACTCCTGTCTCACATTGAGGTCTTTCAACCATTTGGAGTCTATTTTTGTGTGTGGTGTAAGGAAATGGTCCACTTTCATTCTTCTGCATGTGGCTATCCAATTTTCCCAACACCATTTGTTGAAGAGACTGTCTTTTTTCCATTGGACATTCTTTCCTGCTTTGTCAAAGATGAGTTGACCATAGAGTTGAGGGTCCATTTCTGGGCTCTCTATTCTGTTCCATTGATCTATGTGTCTGTTTTTGTGCCAGTACCATGCTGTCTTGATGATGACAGCTTTGTAATAGAGCTGGAAGTCCGGAATTGTGATGCTGCCGGCTTTGCTTTTCTTTTTCAACATTCCTCTGGCTATGCGGGGTCTTTTCTGGTTCCATACAAATTTTAGGATGATTTGTTCCATTTCTTTGAAAAAAGTGGATGGTATTTTGATGGGGATTGCATTGAATGTGTAGATTGCTCTAGGTAGCATTGACATCTTCACAATATTTGTTCTTCCAATCCATGAGCATGGAACGTTTTTCCATTTCTTTGTGTCTTCCTCAATTTCTTTCATGAGTATTTTATAGTTTTCTGAGTACAGATCCTTTGTCTCTTTGGTTAGATTTATTCCTAGGTATCTTATGGTTTTGGGTGCAATTGTAAATGGGATCGACTCCTTAATTTCTCTTTCTTCTGTCTTGTTGTTGGTGTATAGGAATGCCACTGACTTCTGTGCATTGATTTTATATCCTGCCACTTGACTGAATTCCTGTATGAGTTCTAGCAGTTTTGGGGTGGAGTCTTTTGGGTTTTCCACATAAAGTATCCTATCATCTGCAGAGTGAGAGTTTGACTTCTTCTCTGCTGATTTGGATGCCTTTGATTTCTTTTTGTTGTCTGATTGCTGTGGCTAGGACTTCCAATACTATGTTGAATAGCAGTGGTGATAGTGGACATCCCTGCCGCGCTCCTGACCTTAGGGGGAAAGCTCTCAGTTTTTCCCCATTGAGAATGATATTCGCTGTAGGTTTTTCATAGATGGCTTTTATGATATTGAGGTATGTACCCTATATCCCTATACTCTGAAGAGTTTTGATCAAGAAAGGATGCTGTACTTTGTCAAATGCTTTTTCTGCATCTATTGAGAGGATCATATGATTCTTGTTCTTTCTTTTGTTAATGTATTGTATCACATTGATTGATTTGCGGATGTTGAACCAACCTTGCAGCCCAGGGATAAATCCCACTTGGTCATGGTGAATAATCCTTTTAATGTACTGTTGGATCCTATTGGCTAGTATTTTGGTGAGAATTTTTGCATCCATGTTCATCAGGGATATTGGTCTGTAATTCTCCTTTTTGATGGGGTCTTTGTCTGGTTTTGGGATCAAGGTAATGCTGGCCTCATAAAATGAGTTTGGAAGTTTTCCTTCCATTTCTATTTTTTGGAACAGTTTCAGAAGAATAGGTATTAATTCTTCTTGAAATGTTTGGTAGAATTCCCCTGGGAAGCCATCTGGCCCTGGGCTTTTGTTTTTTGGGAGATTTTTGATGACTGCTTCAATTTCCTTAGTGGTTATAGGTCTGTTCAGGTTTTCTATTTCATCCTGGTTCAGTTTTGGTAGTTGGTACATCTCTAGGAATGCATCCATTTCTTCCAGGTTATTTAATTTGCTGGCATAGAGTTGCTCATAATATGTTCTTATAATTGTTTGTATTTCTTTGGTGTTGGTTGTGATCTCTCCTCTTTCATTCATGATTTTGTTGATTTGGGTCATTTCTCTTCTCTTTTTGATAAGTCTGGCCAGGGGTTTATCAATCTTGTTAATTCTTTCAAAGAACCAGCTCCTAGTTTCGTTGATCTGTTCTACTGTTCTTTTAGTTTCTATTTCATTGATTTCTGCTCTGATCTTTATTATTTCTCTTCTCCTGCTGGGTTTAGGCTTTATTTGCTGTTCTTTCTCCAGCTCCTTTAGGTGTAGGGTTAGGTTGTGTACTTGAGACCTTTCTTGCTTCTTGAGAAAGGCTTGAAATACAGATGATTCTTAAGAGAAATGTGAATTGATACTACCTGGACATACATCCACTCATCAGACTGGTACAAATCCCAAAGTTTTGCCAAATGTGTTGACAAAGCTGTGGGGAAGTAGGCACCATCATATATTACTGGAGCCAGCATAAATTGGTACAACCATACAACAGAGCAATTTTCGCAATATGTATAACAAAGTGCAAATGCATGGGCCCTTTGACGAAGCAAATCTACTTCTAGGAGTCATGATATTTGTCTTTCTCTGACAGACTTATTTTGTTTAACTTAATACTCTCTAGCTCCATCCATGTCATTGCTGAGGCAAGATTTCATTCTTTCTTATGGCTGAGTAGTATTCCATTTTATATAGAAGATGTGAGATATATATATATATATATATATATATATATATATATATATATTCTTTATCCATTCATCAATTGATGGACATGGGCTACTTCCATAATTTGGCTATTATAGATAATGCTGCTATAAATATCAGGGTGCATGTATCCCTTTGAATTAGTATTTTTGTATTCTTTGGGTAAATACCTAGTAGTACAATTGCTGGGTTGTAGGGCAGTTCCATTTTTAATTTTTTAAGGAACCTCCATACTGTTTTCTACGTGGCTGCACCAGTTTGCATTCCCACCAACAGGACAAGAGAGTTCCAAATTGGGGAAGTTTTTAAACAAATATATGACTAGATCTTAATGCTGTAGTTATGTGAAAAAAACAAGATGAGCATTCTCCACCAAAAGTACCAGGGCTCTTGGAGAAACTTCTAGGACTGGGGCAGGAAATATATAGGAGGAATCTGGAGTATCTTGCAATGACACAAAGTAAAGGAGGGCTCCATAAGAACACCGTGATGTACACACCTATTAGAATGGCCAAAAGCCAAAACACTGACAACACCAAATACTGATGAGGATGCAGAGCAGCAGGAACTCTCATTCATTGCTGCTGGGAATAGAATGCAAAATGGTACAGCCACTTTGGAAGACAGTCTCGCAGTTTCTTACAAACTAAATCTACTCTTGAAGTCTGTGTGCAAGATGGCAAAGAAGGGTGTGAAGACCATCACTTCCGTGGCTGTGACCAGTGCTCTGCCCATCATCCAGAAGCTAGAGCCACAAATTGCGGTTGCCAATACCTATGCTTGTAAGGGGCTAGACAGGGTTGAGGAGAAACTGCCTATTCTGAATCAGCCAACAAACAAAGTTGTTGCCAATGCCAGAGGTATTATGACCGGGGCAAAAGATACTGTGACACTACTGTGACCGGGGCCAAGGATTCCATGGCCAGCACCATCACTGGGGTGATGGACAAGACCAAAGGAGTGGTGACAGGCAGCGTGGAGAAGACCAAGTCTATGGTCAATGGCAGCATTAACACAGTCTTGGGAGGTCGAATGGTGCAGATGGTGAGCAGTGGAGTAGAAAATACGCTCACCAAATCAGAGTTGTTGGTGGACCAGTACCTCCCTCTCACTGAGAAAGAATAGAAAAAGAAGCAAAAAAAGTTGAAGGATTTGATACAGTTCAGAAGCCAAATTATTACATTAGACTGGGATCCCTGTCTGCCAAGCTCTGCTCATGTGTCTACCAGCAGGCTCTCAGCAAGGTTAAAGAAGCCAAGCAAAAAAGCCAAGAGACCATTTCTCAGCTCCATTCCACTGCTAATCCGATCGAATTTGCCAGGAAGAATGTGCATAGTGCCAACCAGAAAATTCAAGGTGCTCAGGATATGTTCTGTCTCTCCTGGGTGGAGTGGAAGAGCATTGGCTATGATGATACAGATGAGTCCCACTGTGCTGAGCACTTTGAGTCACGTCCTCTTGCTATTGCCCGCCACCTGACTCAGCAGCTGCAGACCACGTGCCACACTCTGCTGTCCAATGTCCAAAGGTTACTGCAGAACATCCAAGATCAGGCCAGTCCCTTGGGGGTGATGGCTGGTGACATCTATTCAGGGTTCTGCAATACTGCCTCCTTTAAGGAAGTGTTTGATGGCCTCCTCACTTCCCACAAGGGGCAGGCTGCAGAAAATGGAGTATTTAGATGATGTGATGGATTATCTTGTTAACAACATGCCCCTGAACAGGCTGGTAGGTCCCTTTTATCTGTAGCTGACCAAGTCTCAGAATGCTCAGAACCAAGGTGCACAGAAGGACACAAGCTGTCCGGAGGCCCAGCAGCCTGAGCACAGAACATGTTAAAGCTCTCCTTGTCACCAGTATGTGGTACAGCCAGCTGGAGGAGACTTTCTGTGATGCTGAAATTGACCTGCTAACAACTCTGAATTGGGGAAGCCAGCTAGCCAGAGAAAAGGTCCTCAGTTGTAGTCATTTCTAACTGGATTAAGAGGTTTGAAATTTTTGGCCTTAGCAGATGAGCTCGGTTGTTTACCTGGCTGGTAAGAAAAGAATGATAGATTGGTCAGAGCCTAGCCAGGAGTCCCAGAAAGTTTCCATGCATTTATGGTCTCATCCTATTATCATTGTTGCTGTTTGTTTGTATTGAATAAAAGCACCATCATGTGGGCTGTGGTGTGGGCTGGTGTCTGCTCTGGTCCGGTCTGAGCAGGCTTCATCTCACCGGTTTGTCTCACAAAGCATGCCTGTACAACTTTTTTTAAAAATTATTTTTCATGGGGCGCCTGGGTGGCTCAGTCGTTAAGCGTCTGCCTTCAGCTCAGGTCATGATCCCAGGGTCCCGGGATCGAGTCCCACATCGGGCTCCCTGCTCCCTGGGAAGCCTGCTTCTCCCTCTCCCACTCCCCCTGCTTGTGTTCCTGCTCTCGCTGTTTCTCTCTGTGTCAAATAAATAAAATCTTTAAAAAAAAAATTATTTTTCATGAAGGAATGCACCCTATGAATTCAATAAAATTCACCGAATAGATTAAAAAAACCTCACCTCAAAGCTCTACAGTAAAAAAAAAATTAGAAAATGGACAAAACACCTGAATAGACATTTCACTGACGAGAATATACAGATGACAAATAAGGGTATGAAAAGACATTCAACATCATTAGCCATTAGGGAAGTGCAAGTTAAAACCACAAAGAGATATCACTACACGCCTATCAGAATGATTAAAATAAAAAATAGTGATGACACCAAGTGTTGGCAAGGTTGTGGAGAAACTGGATCACTCTTACATTGCTGGTGCGAATGTGAAATGGCACAACCATTCTGGAAAACAGCTTTGGAGTTATTCGAAAAACTAAACATGCAGTTACCCTGTGACCTAGCAATTGCATTCTCGGCCTTTTCCCCCAGAGAAGTGAGAACATCCGTTCGCACAAAAACCTGTACCTGAATTTTCATAGCACCTTTATTCATAATAGGCCAAACCTGGAAACAACCCAGATGTCCTTTGAAACGTGAATGGTAAGAGAAACTGTGGTACATCCAACTCATACAACTCAGCAATGAGAAGAAACTACTGGTGCGTGCAACAACTTGGATGAATCTCAAGGGAATAATGTTGAGTGAAAAAACCAGTCTGTGAAGTTACATATTGTATGGTTCTGCTTATAGAACATTCTCGAAATGACACAATAGAGAGGGAGAGCAGCTTAGTGTTTGCTGGGGGTTAGTGATAGGGACGTGGAGAGAGGAGAGAATTATAAAAAAACAACACAAGGGATCCTCGTGAGGGAACGGTTCTGTATCTTTGCTGTGCAGTGGGTACACGAACATGCACATGTGATAAAATGGCATAGAACTAAACACACACGTGTACAAACGACGACAAGTGAAGCTGGGGGATTGGGATAAGACAGTGGATGTTATCAGAGTCATTATCCTGCTTGGGATATTGTACCAGGGTTGTTGTTGTTTTTAAGATTTATTTATTTTATTTTAGAGAGAGAGAGAGGGCGAGCCTGCAGGGGAGAGGGACAGAGGGGAGAGAGAGAAGCAAACTCTGCACTGAGCATGGAGCCCAACTCGGGGCTCGATCCCAGGATCCTGAGATCATGACCTGAGCAGAAATCAAGAGTGGGATGCTTCACCTGCTGCACCACCCAGGTGCCCCTGTACCAGGGTTTTGTAAGATGTTACCCCTGGGGGGAAGTGGGTAAAGGATACACCAGAGCTCTCTGCATTATTTTTTAACTGCATGTGAGTCTATAATTACCTCAAAATAAAACTTTAAGGTTCTTCTTTAAAAAAAAATTTAAGCATCTCTGGAAGGATACACATAATAGCAACAGTCAAGATTACCAGTTTCAGTGGTGGGGGGGTGGGGTGGGCAGCACCTGGGTGGCTCAGTTGGTTAAGCCTCTGCCTTTGGCTCAGGTCCTGATCCCAGGGTCCTGGGATTGAGTCCCACATCGGGGGCCCCCCTGCTCAGCGGGGAGCCTGCTTCTCCCTCTGCCTGCCACTCCCGCTGCTTATTCTCTCTCTCTGACAAACAAACAAACAAACAAACAAACAAATAAAATCTTAAAAAAAAAAGATTACCAGTGGGGTTTAGCAGTGGGGAATATGAGCAGATGGGTGATGGGGGTGGAAGAAGGCTTTTCACTAGGTACCTTGTGTACTTTTTGGTTCTTTTGGTTTTTATAAATAAAATGTAAAACAACTAAAAGCCATACTTGCTCTCTTTCCACTCCCCTTTCTGACCACATTCCCCCAGATGTGTTTCCAGGACGACCGAGGCTAGATCCAGCGTGTTCGCTTATCTCCATAGCCTGCTGCTTTCTTTCTGGAAAGACGGTCCTTGTAGTTCTGACAAGTTTCCAGGCTCACCGGAGTCATGCGTTTGAGCCATTTTCAGTCTCTCCCCATTCACTGGCACAGCACACCTTTTCCTGGCCGGATTTTGATTTCACAGTCGTCCAGCACCGATCTGAGGACTCTGTTGAAATTCTTAGGGTAGTTTTCCCTGGGTTTAAAAATTTTTTTCTAGATGTGTTTCAGAATCCTTTTTGGCATTTATAGAAATTTGGGTTTGGGATTACATTAAACTTGTAAATAATGTAGGAGAAAATGGTCATCTTTATACTAATTTTTCACTAGGAGCATGAAGTCTATTTCTTTGTCTTCTTTTCTATCCCTCAGTGATGTTATATGGCTTTTAGTTTGCCTTTGATATGTCCATTAACAATTATACTCTTCATAGATACTTTATAATTTTGACTGTCATGATAGAGGATATCTTTTAAAAAATATGTCATTTTGGGGCACCTGGGTGGCTCAGTCATTAAGCATCTGCCTTCAGCTCAGGTCATGATCCCAGGGTCCTGGGATGGAGCCCCGCATCAGGCTCCCTGCTCAGCAGGGAGTCCGCTTCTCCCTCTCCCACTCCCGCTGCTTGTGTTCCCTCTCTCGCTGTCTCTCTCTCTGTCAAA
The DNA here is from genome assembly GCF_002201575.2 of Neomonachus schauinslandi. Lineage (NCBI taxonomy): Eukaryota > Metazoa > Chordata > Mammalia > Carnivora > Phocidae > Neomonachus > Neomonachus schauinslandi. The sequence continues at coordinate 103,435,950 of NC_058411.1, forward strand.
TAAATAAAAATCTTTAAAAAAATAAAATAAAATAAAAAATATGTCATTTCTTGTAGACATTCAAAACAACAATGCTATTGACTTGGGTTTTATCTTCTATATGACTTTTAATTAATTTTACTAGGGTTTTTTTTTGGGGGGGGTAATAACTTTTTTAACCTGTCTAGATATACGATCACATTGCCTAAAAATAATAATATAGTTTAAATCTTCTTTTCCAATATCATAAACCTTTTTATTTATTTTTTAAATTTTCTGGCCCAAACTAATAGACATTGGTAGAAGACATTTTTGTTGTGTGTGTGTATTCTGTAATCTTTTTATACTCAATATATGAGGGTGTTTTTCCACCATTGATTTTATTGACTTTGTACTATTCCACTATATATGTGTCACTGTATCACCAAGTGAGAAGGATGCTGTAGCAGTATCTCCACTTTGTCAGGTGGCCAAGGGGGTTTATGAGGGGACCATTGATGAAGGAGTCTTCCAGCCTTGAGCGAGGCCTTGGTTGTGTGTTGGACTTGTGAGGTCTCTGTTCTGGTCCCGGCTGATTCTCATTTATTCTTTTCATGCATAAACAGTAATCAGGCACCTACCTAGGTGCTCAGGGGAGAAACTCCCAATAACACAAAGTTCTTATTAGCTATTGGGCAAGTCCCTTTTGTCTTCTGAACCTCAGTGTTCCTGTTTGTAAGATGAAAATACTAATAACACCATTCCTATATACCCTACCTAGGTTCATGTGTGGATTCAATGAGATATTAGAGAATTTTAAAGTGTTAATAGAAGGGACCTCAGGAAACATCACTTATTAGATGAAGAGTAGCAGAGAAGGGAAATGACTTGCCCACAGTCACATAGTTCCTGGGATAGCAAGGTCTCAAACTTGGGTCTCAGGCTTCCAACCACCTTGAGGATACAGAAACTCCAGGGTTTCAGCCTTCGGGGTTATAGATTCCTCGAGCCACCCATGTCCTCTGAAGAGCAAGAAGGGCCAAACTTGGGGCGCCTGGGTGGCTCAGTCAGTTAAGTGTCTAACTGACACTTAAATCATGACCCGAAGGCAGAAGGCTCGGGTCCTGATGATCGAGCCCCGCATCGCGCTCCCTGCTCAGCGGGGAGCCTGCTTCTCCCTCTCCCTCTGCCTGCCGCTCCCCCTGCTTGTGCTCTCTCTCTCTCTCAAATAAATAAATAAAACCTTAAAAAAAAGAAAAGGGCCAAACCTAGAAGCACTATATCTCCGTACACCTCCCTACGTCCATCCCCCAGCACCAATCTACCAACCTGTTCTGGGCAGTCCTGGGAGGGACCCAGTGAATGATCCATGTATCTCCTCCCCCAGCAGGGCGCCTCTCCTCTGCACCTGGCTGTGAAGCACCACTTCCCTGCCTTGGTCCGGCTTCTCATCAACGCCGGCAGTGACCTGGATGCCACCGACAATGTAAGTGGTTGCAGAAACCGTCTGGGCCCCAGGGAACCTCTGGGCACCCTCCCAGGCTGGCAGGGCTTGGCTGCCATCTCCTAGCATGGCTCGGAGTTGAGAAATTACTTTTTTAGTTTATAAAAAAGCTGTGTGAATATTCATTGAAGGTAACATCATTTTATCAACCATTCCTCTATTTTGAACATTTTGGTGGTTTCCAGTCGTTACCGTGGTCCGGAAAACACTGCAGTAAACATCTTCCTACATTCCACCGTTTCCTTTCATTGATTTTTCTTTTCCTTTAGGAAAATTCCCAGGGCAGGGGTGAGTGGGGCGGTCTTGTGTCACAAGAGGCCCCTGAGTCCTGACGTTGTGCTCAGTCAGGAGCCCTTTGAATTCCCCATCCCCACAGTCCCTCCCCGACCCCAGAACCCTCAGTGCCCGTACCTACAACCACGAGTGGTGGAAAGCAACTTGGCAGGATACAGCATATACCTGCAAAATGATCACTTTGCACTTTATGAATCGAGCCTCAAGAAGTACATTAAAAGCTCATGCACAAAGATATTTATTGCAGCATTGCTTATCAATCTTCAATTTGCAAATGGCCCAAATACTTAATAATAGAGAAGTGATCAGGTAGCTTATGGGCTAGACGTAGATTACTATGGAGCTGTGAAAAATGGTGTTTGTCATAATATATGGACATGCTAGGTAGAAAAAATGGATGCAAAATGTATATATGGGATGATCTCCTGTAAAACCAACAAGTCAAAAGCACTCTACATGAATGACTAGAAGAAATATATTAGGATTGTTACAGAGGTTGACTTAGCTACCAAGTGGTATTTTTTCCTTTGTTCTTTCTGCTTTTTTGTTTTTACCAAGTTTTCTCTGGTATTGTGTTTATGACTAAACCCAGCTTACTCTCTTCCATAACTTTTAGATAAACTTGTTAAGGCCCAGTTAGGAGTGGACCCACCTTGGACCTGTCCTGGCTTTGAGCCTTGGGACACTTGTACATGCTTTTCTACTCCCCTGACCCCTTGGCTTCTTCCCCAGAGGCAGCAGACACCCCTCCACCTTGCTGCTGAGCACGCCAGGCAGGACATAGCGGAGATGCTCCTCATCGCGGGGGTTGACTTAAACCTGAGAGATAAGGTACCTCCCAACCAGCCTCCCTTTCAAGTTTTCATGGCTCCCTCTTTGCCAGAGACCCTACTACAAGTCTCCTGCTCTCAGACTGTTCAAGGCTTCCCAGCCTTTGTATACTAGCTCAGATGCAGCCTCCACCAGGAAGCCTTCCTGCCCCTCCATCACCTTCCCCTTCCTCCCCTCAGGTCCCTTAGAACTTGGCCTGCCCTCCTGCTGGTCTAGAATTGTGAGGTGGTTGCCTTCTGTTTCATGGTCCCTCAGACTTTGAGCTCCTCCCCCTGGCCACCTGGCGACTCAAGGAGTCGAGGAGCGGTACATCACTGTCCCACAGCCCCCTACTTGTGGGTCAGGGGTGGGGAAGCTTCCCGGCTCTTTGTGCCTCTGGGGTGGCTACTCCCTCAGGTGGCCGGAGAGTCCAGATGACCTGAGGACTTGGAATAAAGCTAAGGAGGTCACAGGCTCATGAGGGGAAGGGGCTTGGACACGTGGCCCAGTCCTTGGGATGGTGTGCGGAAGAGTTGAGGGCAGGAATAGGCCCTGAGACTAGACCTGGGAGGGGCTCCCTGCCTTGACCTGGGCCCCAGGGCAGCCAGCCAGGTGCAAAGAGGAACTTCCTAACTCCCTGCACGTGCCTGGGGATTAAGGCCAGCCCTGTGCAGGAGGCCTGGAGCAAAGGGCCTGGGTGGGGTGGGCAGACATGACCTGATGAACCCAGTCCCCTTCTCTGGGCTCTGGTTTCATCTGAGAAGCAGACCATGTCTTGCTATTTCACAGGTGTTGTTGAGTTATGCAGGCTGGGCTTCATACGCTCTAAGACTTCCTAAATTCTAAACAAGAGGCGGTTGCTGGAATTATTGCCTCATTCTACCTGTGCCTCCCACGCCCCTCGTCATGCCCAGAAAACCTTTCTGCTCTCCAGTGTAGACTGCTGGAAGCCGCTTTCTTGGGGGCAGGAGCTTTTGCAGCTGATGCTAGAGGCCACCCTTCTTACTTCTTCCTTGCAGCAAGGGAAAACTGCCCTGGCGGTGGCCGCTCGCAGCAACCACATCAGCCTGGTGGACATGATCATAAAGGCTGATCGCCTCTACACGTGGGAGAAGGTACTGACACCCTGCACGAGGTCTGTCCGTGTTGCAGAGGCAGCAGCCTTGCCTAGGGGTGGGGCTGGCTTTGAACCCCAGCCCTGACCAATTCAGCCCCGCCCAGTTTCCAACGGGGTGATAATCCATGCCTTACCTACCACGAGGCTTGTCTGTGAGCATCTAGAGATGAGTGAGCACCCCGCCACACTGCAACAAGGCAGCCCGGAGTCCATGCCATTGTGGACATAGTACGGGATGCTGTTAGAGCTCCTGGTTGATGGATGCATGGGCGCATGCCTGCGTGCATGAAGAAAGAGATGGCAAGTTGGTTTCAGCTTACTGCCGTCTCCAGGTGACTGGAATTGCTGCTGGGGGTGTTGTATTCAGGCAACTTTCTGAGCCCAGAAGGAAAGTGTGCTGGGATTGATTAGTGATGCTTGCTGAGGAATTGGGGAGGAAGAGAAGCAGATGTAAGGCCATACTATTCCAATCGTCAGCAAATGGGGGTCGGGTGGGGAGTTTTTTGATGTCTTTGAGGTTGTTTTTATACACAGAAAATAATTTTTGCATTTACTTCAGTTTTAAAAATAATTTATTACAAATTTTAAAACCTACTTTTCCTTGGGGCACCTGGGTGGCTCAGTCGGTTAAGTGTCTGCCTTCCGCTGGGGTCACGATCCATGATCCTAGGGTCCTGGGATTGAACCCCGCATCAGGCTCCCTGCTCAGTGGGGAGTCTGCTTCTCCCTCTCCCTCTGCCCCTGCTCGTGCATGTGCGCTCTCTCTCTTGCTCACTCTCTTAAATAAATAAAATCTTTAAAAAAAACCACCTAGTTTTCCTTAAACTTATAAATTCATTTTATAAACCTTATCCCATTTAGACAACTGGTATTTTTTTAGGAATCTTAGAAATTTCCACTTTCAAGGAAGCCTTTTAATTAATGTTTGGACCCATGTTTAAACTATCTTAAACATTTTAAACTGAATAATTAAATTTGATAGTTTTTTTTAAGCACTTTCCTTTCTTTTTTTTTTTTTTAAAGAGGGAGGTGGGGGCAGAGGGAGAGGAAGAGAGAGAATCTCAAGCAGGCCACTGGGCTCGATCCCACAACCCTAAGATCATGACTTGAGCCCAAGTCAACAGTTGGACACTTAACTGACTGAGCCACCCAGGCGCCCCCTAAATTCTTAAACTATCCTAGTAAAATCCGGTAAATTAAACCTATAAAGTGAATCTCAAATATCTTAAACATTCCAATATTGTTTGCGAACTTAGTAAGCTTCTCTAGTACCGCTCAAAAAAATCACTATTTCAAAATCAATTGATTAATTACAAATTTCAATAGGAATCATAAGATCTCTTTCACGGACATGCTAGAGTCGCAGAAACATTACAGCTCCTTTGCATACAACAGGTTACTCCTAAATGTAACCCCAAAATATTAATACCAAGAATTTGATGAACTGATTCATCTCTGTGCTTAATTCTAACACCTCAGACTTTAAAAGTTCTCAACGCTAAGGCAGCGGCGCAGTTAGAATCGCAAACCTCCCTCCCATCCCCAGGCTAATTCAATCCAAATCTCTGGTGTACGGATCCAAGTACTGGTAGTTTTGTTTTTTATTTATTTTTTAAAAAATTTATTTATTTGACAGAGAGAGAGCAAGAGAGGGAACACAAGCGGGGGAGTGGGAGAGGGAGAAGCAGGCCTCCTGCAGAGCAGGGAGCCCGATGCAGGGCGCAATCCCAGCACCCTGGGATCATGACCCAAGCTGAAGGCAGACGCTTAACGACTGAGCCACCCAGGCGCCCCTTGTTTTTTATTTTTACTTATTTTTTAAAGATTTTATTTATTTATTTGACAGAGAGAGAAAGAGAGAAAGCACAGGCAGAGGGAGAAGCAGGCTCCCCGCTGAGCAAGGAGCCCGATGTGGGGCTCGATCCCAGGACCCTGAGATCATGACCTGAGCCAAAGGCAGAGGCTTAACCAACTGAGCCACCGAGGTGCCTTAAAGATTCTATTTTTAAAGATTTTTTTTTTAAGATTTTATTTTTTAAATTAATCTCTACACCCAATGAGGGGCTCAAACTCACACCCCCAAGATCAAGAGTCTCATGCTCTACCAACTGAGCCAGCCAGGTGCCCCAAGCATCGGTGGTTCTTAAAGCTCCCAGATGGTCCCAATATACAGATGCAGCTGGGAACACTGTTGGGGAACCTCCCCAGGTGAGAGCCAGTCTCCCTGGTCATCACGTCACAGGTGATCAGCCAGACACTGTTGAACAGGGTGTAAGATTTGCAGCTGCGGATGCCAGAACTCACCCGAGCTTTTTTAAGAACCAGAACTCTGTATCCACATTCTTTAGAGGGGCTTACTTAGGCTTTTGTGGGTTTAACTTATGCTATCACATAATTCTTTTGTAACTTCTCATTTTATCACCTGCTTTGCATAGAAATTCTGTAATCCTGCCCTTCACTACTTGTTGGGATTCAGCAAATCTAGTTAGTGCCTGATCCTTGGCTTGACTGGTGTTAGCCAGATCCGCTAAGTCCTTCTGCTGACACTTGCGCTGTAAGAACACAGAGAAAAGAGAGGAATTGGGAAGCCTTCCTGGAAGAGGTGGCCTGTGGGTGATCTTTGGACTGTGGCAATGGGGTTGAGGGACAGGCAGGTGAGAAAAGGCAATCTGGATGGAGTGTGAGCTGCTGGGGTTCCGGAAGTCCAAGCAAGGCACAGAGTGAGAAACCAGAGTAGCAGACATGAAGCCCCAGGCCTGGATGCCTGCCAGAGCCCCATCCAGACTCCCAGGGGAGAGCCTGGCAGGGATTTCCCCCCAGGCGGCAGCTGCACTTTGGGGATCTGTTCCACAGGATCACTTCTGGCACAGGGACCCCAGGGATCGCTGTGGGAAGAACTTGACCTTTAAGCAGGACCATCGGCAGGAAGGGCGGCAATTCTCCTGTGTGCTGTGGCGACTGGCCTCCAGGGACCTGCGGCCTCATGAGTGGAAGAAGCTCGCATATTGTTGGGAGTTCACTGAGGCCCACGTCCACGCCATCGAGCAGCAGTGGACAGGTACCGCCCTGCCTCTCCCCACCCCAGAGCGACCAGTGGGTGGAGAGGTGGGGGCACTGTATATTAGGCTTTCTGTGTTTCTGGGGGGAAAGCCCTGCAACCCACAGCCTGATCACAGCAAGCCACATGCCATCGCCAACATCCCACATGCCTCTCCATCCTTCCAGGCCTTTGCTCAGGCCGTGCCCTCTGCCTGTCCCTCCCCATTGACCTGTAAACTTCACATTCTTCATGAATTAGCCCAAGCTGGTACCAATCATTCACACACCAAACTAAAGGCACTCCCTATAAAAAGGAGAGGACCATCTATTGCCACCATTATTTAGTATCTGCTTGGAAATGTTGGCCCCGTCGGTTAAGCATCTGCCTTCAGCTCAGGTCCCAGGGTGGGATCTGGGATCGAGGCTTGCATCGGGCTCCCTGCTTGCGGGGAATCTGCTTCACTCTCTCCCTCTGCCCCCCGCCCCCCATGCTTATGCTCTCTCTCTCTCCTCTCAAATAAATAAAATTAAAAAAAAAAAGGTCCCTGGTACTAAGGCAGAAAACAGAAACAGAAATAAGGACTGTAAATATTAGAAAGGAAGAGAGAGATTTATTAACTTCAGATGCTATAATCCTATACACAGGAAGTCCAGAAGAATCAACTGAAAAACTCAATAATTCAGTGAAATGGCTAAATATGATAAAATATACAGATACCATGGTATTCTTGTGTACCATCAATAGCTTTTTGAAAAGCTATTCCATTTGCAATAGTTTCTAAAAAATATGAATGGCATATGAATAAAATAAAAATTCAACTCTAAAAAAAAGACTTGGGTAGGTGGAATGACATTCTATATTCCTGGCTAGAAAAAGTGTCAGGTAGACATTGATTTTTCCCAAACTAGTTTAAAAATTTGATTTTTTTTTAAAGATTTGTTTGTTTGTTTATTTATTTATTTATTTAATTTTAGGGGGCGCCTGGGTGCCTCAGTCGTTAAGCGTCTGCCTTCAGCTCAGGTCATGATCCCAGGGTCCTGGGATCGAGCCCCGCATCGGGCTCCCTGCTTGGCGGAAAGCCTGCTTCTCCCTCTCCTACTCCCCCCTGCTTGTGTTCTCTCTCTTGTTGTCTGTCAAATAAATAAATAAAATCTTCAAAAAAAAAAGATTTATTTTAGAGAGAGAGAACAAGTGGCAGGCAGGGTGAGAGGGAGAGAGAATCCCAAGCAGACTCCTCACTGAGTTCAGAGCCCAACGTTGGGCTCGATCTTACAACCCCAAGATCATGACCCTGAGATCATGACCTGAGCCGAAACCAAGAGTTGGATGCTTAACTGACTGAGCCACCCCAGGTACCCCTGGTTCGGTTTTAATCAAATCAAAACAGATTTTTGAAACTTGACTAAAGGATTCTAGAGTTCACTTGAAAGAATAAAGAGGGAATGTTTAAAGATTTTATTTACTTGAGAGCGAGCGCATATGAGAGAGCACGAGAGAGACAGCATGAGCTGGGGTTGGGGGGCAGAGGGAGAGGAAGAAGCAGACTCCCCGCTGAGCAGGGAGCCTGATGCTGGACTCGATCCCAGGACCCCGGACCATGACCTGAGCTGAAGGCAGCCACTTAACTGACTGAGCCACCCAGGCACCCCAAAGGAGGACTATTTAAATGAATATTCTGCGGGGGAAAGTGAAGAGGATCTAATCCAACCAGACTCAACCTTTTATAAAGCTCAAATAATTAGCATAGAGAGATACCTGGCAGAAAAATATGTACACCAGTTAGGGAAATAGAGCAGGGACTCCAAACGTAACCTCTGTGTCAGATAAGAACTTTCAGAGAGGACAAAGGAGCACGGGTAAATTACGGGGCTGGAGGCAAGGGACAGTGAATAAATAGGCCAAATGAACCGCTCTGCCAAGGGCAGCCCCATGAGGAAGTGCCTGCTGAGGGCCCGGAGGGGGCCAGAAAGTCAGAGGACGCAGTGCATGGACTGACCTGGCCCCAGTGGCTGGGAGAGGAGACCTACCTAGGAGTGTAGTAACAAGTTCACCCCTCCTCCCACACTGAAGATCATGGCCGTACGTTGGAATCACCTGGGAAGCCTTAACACCGCTCAGTGCGCAGGCTGCGCCCAGACCCAAGTAGGTTGGAATCTCTAGGGAGGGAATGGGACCCAGGTGTCAGTATTTTTTGGACGGCTTCCCGGGGGTTTCCAGTGAGCACTTACAGCTGAGAACCACCGGCGCAGGGGAAAGAACATGACCACTTCTGTCGTGCACTAAGCCGGTTTTCTCATCTGTAAAATAGGACCACTAGCGGGCAAGGCACAGATTATTGTGAGTAGCCAGAGATGCAGGGAATAGTCCTGTGCGACATGGGATCACAACAATGAGTGCCAATTCTGTCTTCAGAGCAACACCAACAGGATGCATGGTGGATGCTCAGGAGAAAGCCTGGGGCAGGGGAAGTTCTAGAGTCCCCAACACAAAACCTCCACCCCAACCCCATCCGAGCCTGTCCCTTCCCTCCTCTCCCTGTCTCTGGGCTGAGCTCCACAGCACCTAGGAGAAGGGCCTGGCTCTTTCCCACCTGGGCATGTGCAGGAGGTGGTGCAGGGCAGCTTAGAGCTGGCTCTGCCAAGGTGGGCTCGGTTGGCTCCTTCTCTTTCTCCCCTCGTGGTCCTCAGGCACCAAGAGCTACCAGGAGCACGGCCACCGGATGCTGCTCATCTGGCTGCATGGTGTGGCCACAGCCGGTGAGAACCCCAGCAAAGCACTGTTTGAGAGCCTCATGGCCATTGACAGGAGGGACCTAGCTGGTAAGTGTCCCCTGCTCAGGGCAGCACTGGCCCCCCTGGAATGTGACAGAGCCCCCGAAGGTCTGCTCAGACCACAATGCTGTGGTGCTGGCTCTGAACCTTCCAGGTTCCTGGTCCTAGCCTTGTCTACTGGAATTTGGGCAGAGCCCTGGGCAAACCAATGCCTCCTGGCCCCCGTTTCCCCACCTGTGCCCTGAGGGTGCTGGCTCAGGTGATCCTGCAGCCTTCACAGCCGCAAAGCCACTGATGCTGTCGTCTTCTCCTTGCTGGCCCTCTGTACTTTGATTCTTCTTCTTTTTTTTTTCCTAGCTTGGAATAAGGCTGGAACAGCCTGCAGACTTCTTTTCCACAAACAGTAAGACATATGGGCTAGAACTGGCTTAATAGGAGTTGAACCAGTTCGATCTGGCAAATAAATCACATTTCTGAGGCCATCACAACCTTTTGAGTCTGTCCATTCCAAAAGCCTGGTTTGAGATTCTGAGCACCCTGTGGAACTATCAGGCAAGCGAGATAAAATGTTCAGTACGATTCCCTCATTAAAAACAAAATCAGCTCATGCTGAAAGAGGCTTAAATACTGTGACGTCCACTGGCGTGGTGCATTATGGGGCACAGGACAGGGTCTCAGGCGGTCAGCAGTAGTAACGAAGGCTCTGTGGCACTAACCGTGAAAACGTGGCTAGCATGTCCTAGAGAGGAGAAAGGCGAGCCCCTGTGTGGTGGGGAACTCACAGCTGCTGCAGGGAAGGTGGGAAAACACTCATTTCACAGGGGAGGAACCAGGGACTTTTTTCTTTTTCCAAAATGGTCTTAAATATCATTCTATCTTCTTCTAGCACAAACACTGGCAGGCAATTAAAACAAAAAACCAGCCCGGTGAGGCAGAGCCGCGGCAACACGAAGCAATAGGATTCTTCTCTCTTGCAGAAAGCGTCAGGAAGAAAGCAAATGCTGACCCGAGGGCCCCCAGCAGGTGCACGGCCATGTAACCAGAGGGGCCAGACCTTCAGGGGCATGGGGCCTCAGAGTGGGACCACTGAACAGAAGACGACCACCACTTAAGGGCTTTTTAAAAAAAAAATCGCCGTAACAGACCTCCCGCTGCTTGTACTGCGCTGCTTGCGGTCTCTTCCACAAGGGCCGGTCCAGGGGCCGGTCCGGGTTTTGCAGGTAATCCCTTCCCACAGGTGGGGTCCTTTACAGCTCTCGGAGCCTCACAGCAGTCCCCTGAGATGCAAGGGGCATCTCTTCAAAGAGGACGCTGAGGCCCAGGATGGATAAAGCAGCCAATCAGCTGTTGCGGTCAGGTGCCAAACCCCGCATTCCTGTCTCTCCAGCTGGCACTGACAAAACCGCCCGCCCGTCACCCACTCACTGGCTTTTAATGAACGCTGCGCTCACTCCACAGCTCTTTCTGTCCCCAAGCTTATTTGTACGCCGTGACAGTTCCAGGAGGCACACTCTTTTTTTCTCTCTTGTTTTAGGATTTTTTTTTTTTCAATTTAAAAAATTTTATTTTGAAATCCTTTCAGACTTAAACATTGCGGAACCAGTACAAAGAATTTCTGAATACGCTTCACCATACAGCTTCCCTAAATACTAACATCTTACACAATCACAGCCTAATTTTCAAAACCGGGAAGTTAACACTGATACCGTACTCTTAACTGCTCTCAGACCTGATTCCGATTTTGTCAGTTGAGCCGTTCATCCGAGTCCTTTTTCTGGACCAGGATCCAGTCCAGGACCACACACCTTACATTTAGTTGTCATTCTTAGTTTTACTAGCCCCATACAGAGGGTCACCTCTCCAGAACAGCACCATATGACAGAACTTTCTGTGGTGACGGGAATGTTCCAGATCTGTGCTATCCAATACATTTACCCCTAGCCACCTGTGGCTGCTGGGTACTTGAAGTGTGGCTAGTGGGACCGAGGAACCAAATGTGTAATTTAATTTGAATGATTAGAAATTTAAATAAGTTGGGGCGCCTGGGTGGCTCAGTCATTAAGCGTCTGCCTTTGGCTCAGGTCATGATCTCAGGGTCCTGGGATCGAGCCCCGCATCGGGCTCCCTGCTCGGCGGGAAGCCTGCTTCTCCCTCTCCCTCTCCCACTCCCCCTGCTTGTGTTCCCTCTCTCGCTGTGTCTCTCTCTGTCAAATAAGTAAATAAAATCTTTAAAAAGAAAAAAGTTAAATAGGCATCTGTGGCAAGGGGCAAGCATACTGGGCTGCTCAGCTCGTGTGGAGCTTTGCTTTCGGGTGCTAGGCCAGCACGGGCTGCTCCGGGGCTCGGCTGCACTGGCGAGAGCGTGGCTCCAGGAAGCTGCGACTCTGGAAGCTTCCCCGTGGTTTCACAGATGTGGTGGCTATCTGCGCAGGATAATAGCCTGGAAGTTCTGCCCCCAAGCTCTAATTTGAGCTCTCCCGCATGCGGCACAGCTCTCTCTGGCCAGTCTAGGAGCCCACGTCTTAGAAAAACTCCCTACAGAGTTACCCGCTGGGCCTGAGTCCTGGGAGGAGGACAGAATAAAAGCTGTTAGAGCTGAAACGGGCTTCAGCCATCACACAGGGCCGGGGGGAGCTGACGGTGCTGCAGTCCTCTGAAAGGCAGCTGCCATTCTGTCTGCCCAAATGACAAATGCATTTGCCCTCTGACCCAGCAATCCCACCAGGAGGAATTTATCCTGCAGATAAACCTGCAAACGCCATACTAATACGAATGCAAATAAATGTAGCAGAAACCGTGTTGTGCAGAGGGGTGCACGAGAACTCTGTGCTATCTGCTCAGAGGTTTTTTTTTTTTTTAACTGTTCCTATTAATAATTTTTAGAAACCACCTAGAACTTATGAAAAGAAAGAAAAGGAGGCTTTGAAACGAACCTGTTTTACAGGCAGTAACCTGTAGGTAGGCCTGAGGCCTCAGCGTTCACAGCCAGATTCAGACCCCCAGTGCAGCACGCGGACCTCCGTGCCCTTTCTCTGCATATGCTGTGGTTTTGTGTTTTTTGTTTTTCATTTTCTTAAGTAGGCTCCATGCCCAGAGTGGGGCTTGAAGTCATGACCCTGAGATCAAGACCTGGGCTGAGATCAAGAGTCAGACGCTCAACTGACTGAGCCACCCAGGCGCCCCTGCATGTGCTTTGTGGAGGGAGGAACTTCTCTTCCATTTATTCCATTTAGGAAATGTATTTTGTACCACATGGGACTTAGACCATTTATTTGGATGAATTCTGCAGAGTTAATTTTGTATTTTTTTTGAGACAAAAAAAGCAAGTTCTTAAATAAAATTGAAATGTTGAAATTCATCTTTCACATTCAATATTTGTTTCGTTTGGGAGACGTATGGCAAAATTTCAAGTCAGACAAGCTGTTGTGGATTGGTTCTGTACCACTCAACTCACCATGGCCAGTCCGTATTTCCTGAGTGTCTTCTGTGCCAGGCAGTCTGCTGGGAGCCGGGGTACAGAGCTGAGTAGCCACAGTTCCTGCCCTCTGGGAGCTTGTGATGTTGGGGGGCGGAGGAACTGGGACACCAATAAGGTACTGTCATGTGGTTGGTGCTAGGATGGGTGTGTACAGAGAACTGTGGGATTTGTTCTTCCTTGGGGAAGGGAAGGAGGAAGGGAAAGAGGAAGGGAAGGGAGGTCTGAGAAGCTCAGAGAGAAGACAGAAGTGGGGAAAGCACATTCCAAGCAAAAAGCACAGTCTGTGCAATGCACAGTGGTGTGGAGATGGATCTGTTTGGGGAATGGTGTGATTGGAACGCAGGAAGCATGCAAGGAGGAGGAGAGATGAGCTGGAGGGGCCGGAGGGCCTCGCTCTTTCAGCCTCCGATGAGACTATTCCAACGGGCACTCCTAGCTCCAGAGCCCGCTACGTGGTCTGCTGGTGCTTGGTCAGGCCTGTCATAGCTCAGCTTCTCCCATGCCCAATCGGCTTCCTTCCACAACTCTTTGATCCTAAATAACCACCTTGCTCCCAAAGTTTCATCTCGGTACCTGCTTCAGCCTGAGATGTGGGGATGGGGGTGGGGTCCAAGATGGCTGAGTTTCTAGCTGAGGAATCTGGGGAACAGTGATCCTGGGAACAGAGATGACGGTTTAGGAGAGAGGGGGCAGGTTTGGGCAGTGGGGACATAGGTGTGCCTGTAGAAGGCTGGCCTGATAGGCCTGTTAGGCATTCAAGGGCAGCTGAAAAATCAGTCGGGGCTGGAAATGGCAGTCATCGGGGCATAGAGCCAGGGAGTAGTTCCAGCTGTCAGGGGGAAGTGGCTCACACAGGGAGAATGTGAAGAGAAAGCAGAGGGCAGTCCCACAGTCCATTGCTGTGCCAGGTGAAGAAGGGGCTGCTGACCATGTGCAGCCCGGCCCAGCCCACAGGAGCTCCCCATTGGTTGGGAAGTAGCCTCAGATGCTAACAGTTAAAAACATTAAGCTCTACCTTCACGGCTTCCAGGTGTTTCCATAACTCCCGACTGTTCTTGAGGCACAAGGCAGTCAGAGCAGACACTGGCCTATGTGGAAAGACCACTGCTGCTTTTAGGGATGGTCAGACTCAAGCTGGCATCCCAGCTCCGCCCTTCCCCTCTTGGCCGCTCCCAGCCTCCACGACCTCCCCTGTAAAATCAGCTTAATCAGGGCTGTGGTGGGAATGAAATCAGAAAGAGCATGGCTAACTCAATGTTCTGAAAACTTAAAGAGAAAGAAGCATTGATGCTGATTTTTTGGTCTAAACTGTACCTCAGAGAAACCAAATAGTTGGGGAGGGGAAGACTTAAAAGAAAAAAAATCAGAGAACTCTAGTTAATAAATGGAATGATAAAAATTAGAGTTACTGTCACTGCTCTGCACCCTCTAAGGACACAGTGCCTCTGTGCAGAGATCAGCACTGGCTGGATCCGGCTGACAGTGCCTGACCCCACCCAGCCCTCTTCACGATTCAGAGACAACCAGATGTTACGTGCCTCCCGAGCTGACACAGTGGGAAGCACACAGCTCTGCCTATGAAGTGTTCCCACCCAAAAGACAATTTGAACCTGACTGACCTCCAGATGTAACTACCAGTTTATGGGAAATACCAGGGACATAGAAACAAGTTAAAGGACACTGTGAGGCTGCAATCAGCCAAATCCAGACTGTAGGGAATTCTGTAGAGCAAATGAGCCTGTTTCTTCAACAAATTAATGGCAAGGAAAAAAAAAATAGGAATTTACAGTTTAAAAGAGATTTAAGAGATATTCCCACTGAGGGGGAGACAAGAAGGTATGAAAAGTGCCTGGCACATACTAACAGCTCAATAAATAAGAGCTACTGTTACTTTACAAGGAGCAAACTGCACTTTAGTGAGATTAAGTAACTTACCTAATGTCACAAAGAATTGGCCAATGACACCATGGTCTGCTTCTCAGAAAGTCCTATGTCTATGTAGCCCAGTTGGGCAACTACAATAATCACCAAAGCCACTCACTGAAATTGAATTTTTATTCCAAATGACTGTAATGGCTAGAAAGACAACAGATAAAACTGAAAATGATCTGCTTACCCAGAAATTAGAAGTAGTTGATTTTGCAGGAGAGCAAACGGTGGGGTGACAGACAGCCTTGGCACTTGGTAACAGTTACAACCAAGAAAGCATCAACATAACCAATGTCCTTCTGATACACAATCTGGACGTGCAGCATTTACAGCAAATAACATAACAAGAAAGAAAGGAGGAAAGAAAAGGAAAAAAAAAAAAACCCCACAAAATCCCAAACCTCAGAAATCAACATTCTCTTAAGAACACAGTGGTGAGAAGACTTTTGGTAGCAAAATTTTCACAATTCTTAAAATGGGAGTCTTCAAAAGTACTTCCTCAAATTTGAAAGCTAAAAAAAAACCGAAGGGGGAACAGTTACACTGGTTCAGAAGAGCTGCCGCCTGTCACAGAGATGACAATCAGTCCTACTTCCAAACACAGTGATAACCGGTGAACCCGACAACGGAGCAGAGGGGCCGCCGGGCGGGCGCTCACGCTGCTGACTGGACAAGAACTCTCTGGCCCGCTCGTTATCAACAGGCAACGCCTCAGCTACTGCTCCTCCTGACTGATGCTGAGGCTGCCTTTCTGCACCTCCAGTTCCTCAGCGCTGACCATCGACGGGTCAATGGCCGCGTATTTGGTTCCATGGAATTGTAGCAAATGGATCTGCAGAAACACAGAGTCATTATTTTAAATGCCACGACAGCATATAAATGTTTTATACTTCTAAAATTACAGAGTAACACAGACTGATTAGAGAAAAATTGGAAAACACAGGAAAGTCAAAGAAGCATTTTGAAAAACCACAATTTGGGATCTTTGCTCCCTATTTACTGTGTGACAGGTCTCTCCAAGTTCGTACAAACTCTTCATGAACATCTTAAAGGGTGGCATGCTGCTCTGTGAGTAGGTGTTTACCCTCCTGCTTTGCTGCTGTGACTCAGGTCCTTCCCATCCTCTGCGGTTCTGAGTGAGACCATGATGACTGTCTCCCTGCATCAAGTTTTTTTGAATTTAGGGTCCTCTCCTTAGGATCACTGCCACAAATGGATGGCAGGACCAAAGGACGTGACTGGTTTTTGAAGCTCTTGATACTTCTTGCCAAACTGCCAAAGCAATAATTTCTCACTGCTATTTTATTTTATTTTATTTTTTTAAAGATTTTATTTATTTGATAGAGAGAGACACAGCGAGAGAGGGAACACAAGCAGGGAGAGTGGGAGAGGGAGAAGCAGGCTTCCTGCCGAGCAGGGAGCCCAATGCGGGGCTCGATCCCAGGACTCTGGGATCATGACCTGAGCCGAAGGCAGACGCTTAACGACTGAGCCACCCAGGTGCCCCTCTCACTGCTATTTTAATATCCATTTGGGTAGAGGATGAAGTGGCAGTTTTTGTTAGTTTTTGCATGTGTGTGTGCTTTTTTTTTTAAGTTTTATTTATTTAAGTAATCTCTATACCCGACATGGGCTCGAACTCACAACCCCAAGATCAGGAGTTGCATGCTCTTCTGACCGAGCCAGCCAGGTGCCTGCCCCTGCATGTGTTTTTTAATGCATTAAAAATGGATCAGGAAGTTGCTTCATGAAGGTGTCCTGCTCTGACTGAATTCACTGTATCCAGGAGGCAAGGTCACATCACAGGATGTGGCTACTTCAGTACGTTCGGGTGCGGGCCTGCTGTTCTTAGAAAAGAGATGGTAGGCACAGAGTCACTTGACTGTCTCTAATATACCCACTCGAATTCTGCTATAAATTATTAACGTAAACCATCTTTTTCAAGTGAAGGCCTCATTCCTACAGAGAATTCTGTAGGTCTCTTATTCCACCACCACCAAAAAAAAAAAAAGCAGCTTTATGTTTCAAACCGTACACTTCGGGTTCAAAGTGCTCTGGCTTCCAAGCTGGGACTTACCTGTACATAAAGATTCACCTCTGCACTTCTGCACAGGTATGGGAAATTGCCTCCTGTTTTAAGGTGAGCCCTCCGGGCATTAGGATACAGTTTGTACATTTCTTCTTTAGCTTCAGTTGAAAGTGCACTCTGGTCAAATACCTTTAAAAAAAACACAAAGCTGAAGCCTACCGGTATTTTAATCTGTTCTTTGCACATTGTGGAAAGGGCCTCCCAAAGCATTTCTTGCTTGTGAAGAGACACCGCTGAGCCCCTGGCCAGCCTGGGCCATCTCCTGCTCATCCTGGTGACTTCTAACTCCAACATAAGCCACGGATTTTGTTGTCAAATGTCTCTTGCATTCACTAGCGGACAAAGCCTATCATGAATTTTTTCTCCTCAAACATAGCTAACTAAATTAAAAGAATATTAATAATGAATGCCAATTAATTTCAAAAAAAAATCACTGAAATCCCAAAAGAACTTTTATTTATTTTTTTTTTTACATTTTATTTTTTTTATTATTTTTTTTTAAATATTAAGTTTTCCGATTCTTTTTTTTTTTTTAAAGATTTTATTTATTTATTTGAGAGAGAGAATGAAAGAGAGCACATGAGAGGGGGGAGGGGCAGAGGGAGAAGCAGACTCCCCGCCGAGCAGGGAGCCTGATGCGGGACTCGATCCCAGGACTCCAGGATCATGACCTGAGCCGAAGGCAGTCGCTCAACCAACTGAGCCACCCAGGCGCCCTATTTTTTTACATTTTATTATTACTTAAAAACAGTTACGTAAGTGGTATATGCTCAGTGAAAAAAAAAATCCAAAAAAAACTTTTCAAGAGTGTAAGAAAGGGGCGCCTGGGTGGCTCAGTCGGTTAAGCGACTGCCTTCGGCTCAGGTCATGATCCTGGAGTCCCGGGATCGAGTCCCGCATCGGGCTCCCTGCTCGTCGGGGAGTCTGCTTCTCCCTCTGACCCTCCTCCCTCTCATGCTCTCTGTCTCTCATTCTCTCTGTCTCAAATAAATAAATAAAATCTTAAAAAAAAAAAAAAAAAAAGAGTGTAAGAAAAAGTCCAGATCCTTCCCTGGGGGAGCCATTGTTAGCAGTTTGGAGTATATAATTCTAGACATCTTTTAATGCCCACATAAACTTATGTTTGCACACATACAAACAAGTTTACAAAAAGTAATTTTTAAAACGAAGCACACACACACACAAAAAGCATCTCCAACGTGCTAAAGCTTATACACAGTTTTCAGTGACCATGTACCCAAGTGGTGAGCTCAGCTTTGAAAGATGGGCAAGCAGTGCAAATGCACTGTGAGGACCAAATATTTTACCAGGAGCACTGAAAAGCTCGTTCTGTGTCATGGTAAATGTCGAAATGTAGAGATTACAGTGGAGGATGAGAAGTTATTATTTACGTGCTTGTAATGGATAATTTCCTGACAAAAATCAATTCTTAAAAATATGTTGATTTTAGCAATACATCCATTTATGAGGCAGAATAGTTATATGATTTAAAAAAATAAGCCAAAACCACAATGAAATACCACTGTGCATCCATTAGAATGGCCACTGTCAACAAACAGGAAATAACAAGTGTTGGGGAGGATACGGAATGACTGAACCCTCAGGCACTGCTGGTGGGAATGTAAAATGGTACAGCTGCTGTGGAAGATGCTATCTGGTTCTGCAAAAGGTCAAACACAGAACCACCATATGGCTCGGCAATTTCCCTTCTAGGTATGGACCCAAAAGAAGTGAAAGTGGATACTCAAACAGGTATCTGTACACCAATACTCAGAGCAGAATGATTCATAATAGCCAAAAGGTGGAATAACCCAAATGCCCATCAACAGATGACTGGATAAATAAAATGTGGTATGCACTATAACAGAATATCAGTCAGCCTTTAATACATGCTACATGAATAAACTTTGAAGACATTCTGCTAAGTGAAATAAGCCAGACACAGACGTACAAATATTATGGGATTCCACTGACATGAGGTGCATAGAATAGTCAAATACATGGAGACAGAAAGTATAATGTTGGTCACCAGGGTCTGGGAGGAGGAGGGACTGGTGAGCTAGTGTTTAATGGGTACAGAGTTTCAGGCTGGGATGATGGAAAGTTCTGGAAATGGATGGTGGTGACAGTTTCACAACACTGTAAATGTACTTCATGCCACTAAGCTGTACACTGAAATATGGTTAAAATGGTAAATTTCGTTATGTGTATTTTACCACAACTCAAAAATATAAGCAGCAAGCTTCTGTGCTAATTAGACTTTATGGAATTCTTGATTCTCTGCCCCCCCCGTGAGGCAACTTTTCTTTGCTGCACAGATGTGTAATAGCTAAAGTGCAATCTCTGGTGATGACAATAGCAAAATACATCAAAATGGATGAGGACTACCATGTTTGTTTATGTTTATTCTGATTTCAATGGTGTTATTCCTACCAGGGAAAATATGGGACAAGCAATAAACTGACTGTTTCAGAACTGAAAAAGCTGGGGGGGGGGGGGGGGGGTTTAAAAAAAAAAAAAAAAAATCCAAGGCAGCATTTGAAGAGGCGCACTGAAAAATTTTATAATAATTATGAGGAAGCTCTTGAAATATACATTTAAAAAGGTAAAGCATCGGGACGCCTGGGTGGCTCAGTCATTAAGCGTCTGCCTTCGGCTCAGGTCATGATCCCAGGGTCCTGGGATCGAGTCCCACATCAGGCTCCTTGCTCAGTGAGGAGCCTGCTTCTCCCTCTCCCTCTGCTGCTCCCCCTGCTTGTGCTCTCTCTCTCTCTGACAAATAAATAAAAATCTTTAAAAAAAAAAAAAAGGTAAAGCATCTATTTTACTTAAAAGGAAGCTTACATCCATAATGGTCACAGGGATGTCCCGAATCTTATGAGGTTCCACGTAAGAATTTTGACAATTCAGGGTAAGTCTTGAAGCCAGTTCACTCTGACCCAAACTTTCCAGCTGCAGGAAAAAACAAAGGCAAAGTTCATGAATTCATTTTGTGCCTCACATTTATATTAAATCCACAGATAATATCTGCACTTATAAAAGTGGCATGTGTGGTGGGCCAGATCACCAGTGAGGAAATACAATGTATCTGAGAGCCTAGCACTGGGCCTCCCAGCTGGTGGCGTTGTTCTATTCTGGGGCATTCAATAGCCCTCACCCTGAACTGCCTCTTCAACCAGGTGCCTGTGGGCAGCAAGTCACTTCCCAAAGCCCCACAGCGAGAGATCAACATTTTAAGAGATTTTGGAGCTGAAAGAGACCTCAAAAAAATCATCTAGTCCCACTGCCCCTAAATGTAAGTCTGCAGACCTGCTACTTCAGACTCCCCTCGGGGAGAAGGAGGGGGAAGTCTGTAGAGTAAAAATACAAATACCCATACCCAATGCCCAGGGATTCCAGTTCAATGAGCTGGTGAGGGCTTGGAATCCGTATTTTTTTTTTTAATGTAGGTTCTGCTCCCAACGTGGGGCTTGAACTCATGACCCCGAGATTAAGAGTCATACGTTCTACCAGCTGAGCCAACCAGGTGTTCCTGGAATCTGTATTTTTAAAAGCTCCCCCCAAGGGATTCTGATGAATTACTTACCAGCAGTAACATCTGTTGGGCATATTAAAGTAAATATGGAAACATCTTAACAAACATCTCTAATACATACTCAATGAGACAGATATATCATCAGGAACCAAGGAGACATGAAAATTCCTAGTACAAGGTGTCCCCATTCCAATGCCATGATCCTTACCCTGTCCACCATAAAATCAATAGCATCAGCCATCATAGGGTCCACTGGGCCAGATGAAAAGTTTCCGAGAACAATTTTTTTGAGCATAAATGATGGCATCAGCCAAAAGCTGTAAAACAAAGACCTGATCGTTTAAATCTGTAAGACTACACAAAAATAGCGAATATTCATTTGATACTGAAGCTTTGTATTAGCTGGTACTTAGGATCTAAAGATAAAAAGACCTAGTCTCTTCTTTCAAAAAGCTGTTCTTGAAGCATCTTGTTTTTTTTTTTTTTTTTTAAGATTTATTTATTTATTTATTTGTCAGAGAGAGAGAGAGCACAAGCAGGGGGAGCAGCAGAGGGAGAGGGAGAAGCAGGCTCCTCACTGAGCAAGGAGCCCGATGTGGGACTCGATCCCAGGACCCTGGGATCACGACCTGAGCCGAAGGCAGACGCTTAACGACTGAGCCACCCAGGCGTCCCAGCATCTTGTTTTTATATATATTTTCCCGTGCTCCCAAAGAGTTATGGTTTAATATGATTAGTGTTTTATTTGAGAATTTAGAATAATTATAAAGCAGTATTTCAAATATCTTTACCAAGGTAGACATTTTGATAATTCTAAGATTTTTTTTTTAACTAACTGGCCTTATTTCCTTTTTTTTTTTTTAATTTTATTTATTTATTTATTTGACAGAGACACAGCGAGAGAGGGAACACAAGCAGGGGGAGTGGGAGAGGGAGAAGCAGGCTTCCCGCCGAGCAGGGAGCCTGATTTGGGGCTCGATCCCAGGACCCTGGGATCACGATCTGAGCCGAAGGCAGACGCTTAACGACTGAGCCACCCAGGCACCCCAATTGGCCTTATTTCCAATGGCTAAACTATTTCCTTTAGAAAACTGAAAACTTGGGGCACCTGTGTGGCTCAGTCAGTTAAGTGGCCGGCTCTTGATTTTGGCTCAGGTCACGATCTCAGGGTTGTGGGATCCAGCCCCGCCTTGGGCTCTGTGCTCAGCAGGGAGTCTGCTGGAGATTCTCCTTCTCCCTCTCCCCCTCCCTGCCCTCTAAAATAAGTAAATAAATCTTAAAAAAAAAAAGAAAGAAAGAAAGAAAACTGAAAACTTAAGATGTTGTCAACCTTCAGGTTTGTATCACCTTTGAATGACTGATATTTCAAAACAGCAAAATGAAAGAGTTATCGTACCTCCCAAAGTTTGCTACTAGTAGATTCAACTGGGCTAATTCAAAGCAATTCAATCTATGAATTTCTATATGTGATTTTTAGTTGGTATTTATTCCATTAATTACAAATGTTGAGAGCCATTATGTAGGGTAAAAACTACTTTCTCTAAACCTATGCTGAAAATGACTTATAAAAGGAGCAGACTACCTTCTGATGCGTGTTCTCCACGGAATGTTTGTTGGAAGTTGAGCTTCCCTCACAAGGATAGCTGGTCACCTTTCATTACTTTTCTCCATCCCGCCCCCTACAGCTTCCCTATCTTCTCAAGGCGATGCCGCCGAGGTACCCTCTGTAGCCAACAGGCAGACCCTGCTGGCTTTGCCTGCCCGTGCAGCCTCAATGTGTGGCATGTAGCAAGCACTCAGATACCTGGGAAAATGCAGCTCACATGCAGGAGGAGCACAAAGTAGGGGCAGTCTTGGCTTCTGACAATTAAAACAACATTAAAATCATCAAAAATAATCAATGAGCTTTAGTGCCTTGTCTGGACATGAACTATTTGTAGCTAATGTATTGTTGCACAATTGCTCAGCAAACTACTGAGAGAACATCAGGAGAAGCGTTTAAAAAGAACAGAGTACAATTTTTTTTTTTTAAGTAAGCTATACGCCCAATGTGGGGCTCAAACTCATGACCCAGAAATAAAGAGTCGCGCGGTTTATCAAATGAGCCAGCCAAGTGCCCCTACAATTTTAAAGAGATGTGAAAACCATGGAAACAATGTTTACCTATAGCATTCTGTGAAAATCAGCTTGATCATACAGGTATGTTTACTCATGTTTACCCTATATTTTAGGGTAGGGCCTAGCCTCGCTAGCAATGAAAGAAACCACATTAAGTCAGCTTTAAGGTACTATTAGATACTGATCGAACTACTTAAAATGGTATCTTCAATGAGAGGATGGCTCAAAGGAAACAAGCACCCCACTGGCTGCCCCACAGAGCGTTCCACCATTTCCATCATTCTGGAAGCTGACTACTGTTAACGTGTCATGATGTGCAAAACGTCTGCTGACAGACTAAATGTTCTATTCCCTCTATTTTTGGAGCCACATCTCAAGGAAATAACCCAGAAAGGGAAGGAAAAAAAGTAATTTGTACAAAGATTTACAGTAGAACATGATGAAAAATTGGGGGAAGCCAAATGCCCAAAGAAACTGTGACAATCAATAGATAGCACTGTTTACACAAAATAATAAGTGGAACAAGCAGAACTCTGTATTAGTTATACAGGCACTGAAGAAACTGTAAGAGCATGACTGTACCTTAAACAAAGCTAAACAATAATTCAGAGTAATAGAAATAGCTGAATTCAGAGTTCATTCCATTCTTTTCTTTTGCAAAGGTGATTGTTTCTAATTTTATTTATAAAGATTTATCTATCTATTTATTTATTTATCTATTTATTTATTTATCTCACAATCCTGGGATCATGACCTGAGCCAAAATCAACAGTTGGGGGACACCTGGGTGGCTCAGTCGTTAAGCGTCTGCCTTCGGCTCAGGTCATGATCCCAGGGTCCTGGGATCGAGTCCCGCATCGGGCTCCCTGCTCCGCGGGAAGCCTGCTTCTCCCTCTCCCACTCCCCCTGCTTGTGTTCCCTCTATCGCTGTGTCTCTCTCTGTCAAATAAATAAAATAAAATAAAATAAAAAAACAAACCAAGAGGTGGAAGCTCAACTGACTGCACCACCCACACCACCCAGGTGCCTCTGATTCTTTTTTTTTTTTAAGATTTTATTTATTTATTCATGAGAGACAGAGAAAGAGGCAGAGGCAGAGGGAGAAGCAGGCTCCCTGCTGAGCAGGGAGCCGGATGCGGGCTGGATCCCAGGACCCCGGGATCATGACCTGAGCCGAAGGCAGACGCTTAACCACCTGAGCCACCCAGGCACCCTGATTGTTTCTAATTTTTTTTTTAAAGATTTTATTTATTTGACAGAGAGATAGAGAGAGAAAACAAGTAGGCAGAGAGGCAGGCAGAGGGAGAGGGAGAAGCAGGCTCCCCGCTGAGCAGGGAGCCCGATGCGGGGCTCCATCCCAGGAACCTGGGATCATGACCTGAGCCGAAGGCAGCGCTTAACCGACTTAGCCACCCAGGCGCCCCTGATTGTTTCTAATTTTAAAAGCCAGGGTAGTTTCAGAAGATAGAAGCAGATAGAACCCCTACCCCCTGCTCCTTAGTGCAACAACAACAACAAAAAAACCCAAAAGTCAACATTTTAAAAATTCCACAGAGCAAAAATCATAATTTTGACCAAATGTTTACATTCTTACCTGTTTGCAGTCCAAGTTTGGTTGAAGATAGAGGTGTCACTGAAGGAATTGCAGAGGATGAGGGAATGGACTCTGGGAGATTTGTGTGTATACTCAGCAAATTTCTGAGCCAAAAAGCCTCCCAAAGAAGCCCCAAAAAGATGAACCTAATTGCAAACACATACAAGAAGGATACTAAAATAATCAATCCTGAACATAAATACCCCCCAAAAAAGTTGTTTTAGTTATCACCAACCACAGAATATAATGTCATCACTAGTCATTAGATGAAGTATCTACAGCAGTTCAACATATAGGAAATATTGTAATTAAATACAATTTATATACATCCTGTCAAGAAAACAATTTGTGTATACAAATACAAGTTAAAAAAAAATATTATCAGGGCGCCTAGGTGGCTCAGTCGTTAAGCGTCTGCCTTTGGCTCAGGTCATGATCTCAGGGTTCTGGGATCAAGCCCCACACTGGGATCCCTGCTCGGCGGGGAGTCTGCCTTTCCGTCTCCCACTTTCCCTGCTTGTGTTCCCTCTCTCTCACTCTGTCAAATAAATAAAATCTTTAAAAAAAAAATATATTATCTACAGATTGCACTAGAAAATGAAACCGCTTAATTTTTTTTTTTTGAAGAATCTTTTTTTTTTTAAGATTTTATTTATTTATTTGTCAGAGAGAGAGCGAGCACAAGCAGGGGAACGGCAGGCAGAGGGAGAGGGAGAAGCAGGATCCCCGCTGAACAGGGAGCCGATATGGGGCTTGATCCCAGGACCCCGGGATCATGACCTGAGCCGAAGGCAGATGCTTAACCAACTGAGCCACCCAAGTGTCCCATAATTTATGTTTAAGAAAACCATGATTTGGTAATTCTACTCCTAGGTACATACGCAAGAGAACCAAAAACATATGTCCACACAAAAACTTGTACATGAATGTTCAGAGCAGTGTTATTTCTAATAGCCAAACAATGGCAACAATCCAAACGTGCATCAACTGACAAATGGCTAAATAAAATGTGGTACACCTGTACAATGGGATAGTATCAGACCATAAAGAGGAATACGAAGTACTGATAGAGGCTACTACTTAGATGATCCATGCAAACATTACACTAAATTAGTCAGTTAGAAAAGATGAATATTGCATGATTCCATTTATATAAAATACCCAGAAAGGGTACATTTACACAGGCAGAAAGTAGAGTAAGTTGCCAAGGCCAGTGGGAGGAAGGGTGAGGAGTGATTGCTAACGAAATGGGGTTTCTTTTTGCGGTGAAAAAAAATGTCCTAAAGTTGACTGTGGTGATGGTTGCACCTATCTGTGAATATATTAAAAACCATACTCACACACTTTAAAAGGGTAAATTGTATGGTATGTGAATTATATCTCCAAAAAAACTATCTTTTAAAAAACAAAAAGACAACACCAGCCTTTACAATGTAAATGTTGCCTTAAAATCACATTTAAATAATTAGTTTTAGGGGACTCACTTTATCCAGTTGTAAATGGTCTAAAAGTTTTCTGAATCCATCACAGAATTCGAGATGGTCCCAATAAACTGGATACTGCAACTGAAATAATAACAATTAATTAATAACAATATATATATGAAAAATTTAGGACTCCCATAATAGCATTTCTCATTTGCTCAAGCTCTGCTCCTTATTCAAACTATGTGAAAATAAGCTCTCACCTTCTTCTAAACTTTAAAATTCACATTTTACCTAACAGACCAATTTATTTTTTTATTTTATTTTATTATTTTTAAAGATTTTATTTATTTATTTGAGAGAGAGAGAATGAGAGACAGAGAGCATGAGAGGGAGGAGGGTCAGAGGGAGAAGCAGACTCCCCGCCGAGCAGGGAGCCCGATGCGGGACTCGATCCCGGGACTCCAGGATCATGACCTGAGCCGAAGGCAGTCGCTTAACCAACTGAGCCACCCAGGCGCCCCTAACAGACCAATTTAAAAAAAGAATAGCATACTAGTGATATTATGTGAATAACAATTTCAATTCACATCTATTTCCTTTCCAAATAGCTAAGAAACTCTGAGGTTCATGGATGAATAGGGCCGAACCCTTCCAAGTAAATAAATACTGTTTGCCCTTAAATCCAACTTAATTATAAATTATGGCTCTAAATAAAATTCTGTCTAGGGAGAATTCCCTCTCTTTTTGGCAGCATGACTTGAAGGGAGTGTTCAATAAAATTGTTCCTCTTTTTTAATTGACTTAGTAGTCATTCTATCTGATTTCTTGTACTTTTATTTGTGACCAAAAAAGTATGGTGCTTGACCCTAAGTAGCCTATGAATGCTGATGAGGAGGAAAAGAAACTCAAGTCACTAACTCCTTTTGAGGGGATTCTAGCTTGTCACCTAAGAATTCCCCTCTCTTTAATAATAAGTAAAAGCTGCCTGACAGGCTGGTTGTTTTAAGCACTCAGATTCATTTTGTCATTAACAAATCGCTGGAATAGATACTGCCATGTATATAATAGCATAATTTTAGATTTGATGTAATTATGTTACTTTTACTATTAAAAATTTCATTTGTGGATAAGATTCCACTATTTTGACAGGATGGAGAACAGCCGCTCCCTAGCAGAAAATTTGAGAATTTGAGTCAGATGATAGAAAAGAAAGAAGATGCTATATTTTTCAATTTTATTTTAAATTTATTTTTTATTTAAGATTTTTTTAATATTTATTTGACACAGAGAGAGCACAAGCAGGGGGAAAAGCATGCAGAGGGAGAGGGAGAAGCAGACTCCCCAGTCAATGCGGAGCACGGAGCCCCATACCCATATGGGGCTCGATCCCAGGACTCATAGATCATGACCTGAGCTAAAGACAGATGCTTAGCGACTGAGCCACCCAGGTGCCCCAAGAAGATATTTTTATGAAGCCTTTAATTTACAGATATCTATGCCCTAGATAGGTGATAAAATTGTATACCACTTAACACACAGACACACACACATACATATACAACTGAGTACAAGTAAAACTGGAAATCTGAATAAGATCAGTGGATTGTATTAATATGAATACCCTGGTTATGATATCCTACTATAGTTTTGTAAAATGTTACCACTGGGAGAAACTGGGCAAAGAATAAAAGGGCTATCTCTGTATTATTTTTTGACAACTGCATGTGAATCTATAGTTATCGCAATAAAAATTTAAATGAGAAAAGGGCCTAAGCCTTTTAACTGTGAGATACTAACAAGTATCTAATAAGTTTTAAAATGTCATGGAGTTAGGCGCATAAGTTAGGCGCACAAAATAACTTTGAAGACACTATTGGCCTTTTCTATTTTATTTCATTTAAAAAAATTTTTTAAAGATTATTTATTTATTTGAGAGACAGTGAGCACAAGTAGGGGAAGAGGCAGAGGGAGAGGGAAAAGCAGACTCCCTGCTGAGCTGAGAGGCCAACATGGGGCTCGATCCTGGGACTAAAACCTGAGCTGAAAGGCAGATGCTTAACCATCTGAGCCACCCAGGCGCCCTTCATTTTTTTAAAGATTTTATTTTTAAGTAAGCTCTACACCCAGCATGGGGCTCAACCCACAACCCCGAGATCAAGAGTCACACGCTCCACTGACTGAGCCAGCCAGGCACACCTGGCCTTTTCTTTATTCATTCTCTAGCTAATGAAATTAGGAAATCCCACGTCAAGAAGCTTGAGGGCAAGAAGAATTTCCATCCCAAAGGCCAAGCCATCATGACCTTCCAGTTTGGAGTAATAAGCACAGTCAGCTTCAGACAGTGCTCTCAAGTGGGAGAGACGCCTGTGGCCACTCAGTCTCCCTGTGCCCGGCTGATTAACAGTGGCCACCAGGAAAGGTACTATCGTGTCCTAGGCTGCTGAGGACTGGGATGAGTGTGATTGCCATTTTGCTCTCCTGAAATGCTGTCCATCAAGAGGAATTTATAAAAACCCAGAACAAGGCAGGATTATGTTGCAGAGACTCAAAACACACCATGAGGAATGATGAAAGAATGTGGAGAATTTTGCCAGAGAAGAAAAGATCTTGGGGGAAGGCAGCAGGCGGTGCTCATCATAGCTAGTTTTCTCCAAAGGGCTGTCAGGAGGAAGAACTGGGATTTGATTTGTGTGGCCCTAGTTGGTGGTAAACCCAGTAGAATTCTCAGTTACCTTCCAAGAGAAGAGATCTGGTCCGAGTTTTCTCTCCTTCAGACAGTAAATAAAATAGTAACAGCAATACTCCCACAGGGAGACCTGTTTAGGTGTTACTATTCCAGCTTCCAGAAACAACTGCCAGCTCAAAGCCAAAGAGTCTCTCCTTCCTGGGAAGTTAGGAGACCAGCCTTCACTGTTACACAGTCGGAGTATGCCACAAAACTAGTCAAAACAGTGCCTCCCTCGCCTACACTGTTCTCCCAGAAGAGACTCGAGAATGATCAACGGGAAATTAGATGTAGTTCAAACTCAGTAATAAAATAACAATTAGAAACAAAAAACTTCTTAACCAAGTGCTGAGGGTATGGGCATTATAATTAATAAACCTCATCTCAACTGTTGAAGACTTACATTAAAGCAAGCTTTCAGTCACCTGAGGGTTAGCAGACCCCTTTGCTGGGTAAATAGTGCACGTTCAGCTTCCCTGGAGGCATCGGAGTAATGAACTAGGAAGGGAAATGGAGTCAGAAGACTCAGGCCTGTTCTCCGTCCACCACCTCGTGGCCATGACCCGCCACGATCCCCCAAATGGCCTGGACCTCCATTTCCTTATCTGTAAACAAGGCCAATGCTTCCTACTGGTCAGACTTAAATAGAATGTACATAAAAGCGGGGCACAGAGGTTTCCACAGAGGTCTGTCCCCTCTGCTTCTCTGTATGTCCGCGTACTGTGCCGCCCTCCTTCAAAAGGTTTTATTTCACATTTAAAAAAAGGAAAACAGTATCTTCCTTCAATTAAAAAAAAAAAAGCCCATTACTATAGTTAATCAGAAACAGAAGGACACACATACAAAAACCCCCACGAAATGTGGACTCGAACTGTCATACTGAATCAATAATACTTACAGCTATAACCCGGTAACCCCATCCAGTCAAAGCCAAAATCTGCCGGAAAAATACATCTGCAGTTCCACTGACAGGGGGAAGAAATATCAGAGGACACCTGATATTTCTGGGGCCTGCATCATACAGCGACCATATTTTACTATCATCATCATCCACGATAATCTGGAGGGAAAGTTGTAAGAAAAAAAATGGAAAACCTTATGGATTTGGTTTTATATTGTTACTTTACACTATAATTTCTCTGACAATTTTAATGCCACTGCCTTGGTTGTGTTACAGGGTACCCTGGGGATCACACCAGACTAGCATGTATAATAAACTGCCTTGGTCTCTTTTTCCCTCTTCAGTGCTAACATATTACACAGAATTGCTTCATACTCTTCCAAAGAGCTGCTTTTTTTTTTTTTTAAATCAGGTTTTAATTTTCTTTTCCATCCATGATTCTATGAAGCCTATTTTGTTTACCATTAAACAGTAAACTCTGTATATGGCATCTTATTTCTCCCCCATACGTCTGGCTGTGTGTGTGGAGGAGGCCATCTGCAGAGTCATTCTCCAGCACTGTCCAGAGGGGAAAGACTCCAGGCTCTCGGACAAACTAGGGAGAGACGGTACCACTCAGGAGATG
Source organism: Neomonachus schauinslandi (assembly GCF_002201575.2). NCBI lineage: Eukaryota > Metazoa > Chordata > Mammalia > Carnivora > Phocidae > Neomonachus > Neomonachus schauinslandi. The sequence goes on from NC_058411.1 coordinate 103,465,865, forward strand.
CTTCTGGAACCTGATCCAGACCACGCCTCTAAGGGGGAGACTTCTGCTAGAGAGGAAGGACTCGGCAGCCGTAGGTGTCCCTGTCCTGAAAGAATGTGTCGGGGGGGGGGGGGGGGGGGGGGGGTGGGCACAGGGAAAAACTGGCTTTCTTGGGAAAAGAGAGTAGGGAGCAGGAAGGTCCTCAGAAACCTTCCTGAACTAGTGGTTCTTAACCCAACAGGGAAAAAAAAAGCATTAAATGAGCTGAGACAAGTCAAGTGCTCAGCGCTGAGTCTGGCAGATATTTTGTGTTCAGTGAGTATTAGATATTAGTATTATTCACTGCATGATCGTTTACTTTTTGTTTTCTTTGGCTGACTTTTTGGTGGGATTTGAAAAAGTACATTAACTGCCTGAACTTTTGCCAATGCAAATCAATATTTATCCTACTTTTACATTACAAAATTCAAGGCCTCCAGGTTCTATTTTCTGAGAGCTCCTAGCTGGCAGTGCTGTGGGCCCATGGTTATCACTGCGGATGGCAACACACTGGGATCATGGGCATCACTGGGAGCAGACAAATGGGGCAAGGTAAAGTCCAGAGGACCCTAACAATTCCCTTTTGGACTTGCCCAGGTCACGGATGATGACGATAATATCTCATACTCACGTTTTTGCCCTTTGTATTTTGCCACTCACAACTTTGCTTTTCATTGTTTTTTGGGGTTTTTTGTTTGTTTTTGCTATGATTGTGGTAAAAATCTCTTAATGGCTTTTGACGGTACACACAGTAAATCCCAATCTTGTAGTAATAACATTCATATGAGATAAGATATTCAGGTCTCTAAAATTTTCTAGGAAATTATTTCAATAATCCATTTGGAATAAGTTTATCACTTCAATGTTCTCAGAGTTCTCTGAATGGCAAATGTCAAAATTCTATTTGATAATTTTGAAGACACAGTATCTCTTTGATAATTTAAAATCTAGCACCACAAAATTTCAAGCAAACTTATCATGACTCCGGCACCAGACCTGACCGCTGGAGAAAGTTACATCAATGAAACTACTTGCTGTAACTACTTCTAAGAACATTTCGATAAGTTTGGGTTGTTTTGGGTCTGGTGATCAGCTTGCTGAGAAAGTGAGCCCGTCAAGAGGAGCTCACATGAGTTACTTGAGGAGATGGGACAAGGTAGAGGGACCCCCGGAGCCAATTATCTTTTAGCATGGGCAGTGTTTCCCAGGGAACAAGAAGGAAGGGAGGCTCCTTTTGGTAAGCAGTCAAGTACTTCTGGTTTTGAAGCCAGATTAATTTGATTATAATCCAGATCCTACCAGGCTGTGTGACCTCGGTTTTCTCATTTGTGAAATGGGCATCACTACCCACTTTATTAATCCGTTGGAAGAATTAAATAAGGTATCTGGGGACTTCCTACAACACTGCCAGTTACATAGCAGATATTGTGTGTATACTTGGAGAACTGTATCTCAAATTCTATATGGAGAATAGTTCTGTTATTAATTCAAACCTGCATGGTACTTCCACAGATGTCTACTCTGACAAAATGGTAATAACAGAGACATAGAAGATTTTCAGATCATAGTACTCTCATACTTCTACAAAGGGACCCGCAAAGATTTTGCTCTGTGGCTTAACTAGCTTTTGTCTAGTGTGATCCCCAAACATTTGCAATTAATTAGGGACTCAGAGTCAACAGTCAAACTTCAATACAAGTGCTTAGGGTTTTGGACATCCCAGGCAAATAAGGTTTCCTGAAGATGACTACCATTGCAAACAGAGGACCTATAACGTGACCCAATGTAAACCTTAAATCCGAGGAACAGGAAAAGGCTTTATAACAGAATCTGACTGCACTTACTATGTAGTTGCTGTTACTGCAAGCTTTCCACTAAACAGAGTACACATATTCCTGCTTGCTTGGATACAGAAAAGCAATTATAAAATAATGAGTATAGTTATACCCACTTTTACTCTTGAATGAGTTTCAAAAATTGATTGCACTTGACAAAGAGGGAATTTTATGCTCTGCAACCCACAGTCACGATACTTGGCAATAACCTTTACTCTCAAACACTACTAAGGCATAACATCTCAGTCACAAACAAAAACAACACAAGATTTTGCAAATAAGAGGTGTAGTAAAACCATACATACCTTTTTAAGGGGAACTGTACTTCTAAACCAGTTATAATCAGGAGAGACTTTAATCTCTCCCATGATTAGCTGAAATGGAGGTTAACCCTGAAATAAAAGCATGTGATGTTTCATGTCAAGAATTCATGTTTACATCAGAATTAAATGTAGAGTCTGGTCTAGCTATACCAACAATACTTTAAACGGTAAAACCAAGGAAATGGACTATTTTACCTCTCAGTATATACTTAAGCTACAGAAAACAGTTTGGTGAAATCCTATAGTCATAGAGCAGGAAGGGGCCCTGAGAGATGACGACTCTAACTCCCTTAGTTCCTCCAGATGAAGAATCCAGTCTAGAAAATTTAAATGACTTTCCAGAGATCTCATGGCTATTGCAGAGCTAGGACCAGAGGCAGGGGAGTCTTTTCTGGTACAGACTGCCTGTCCTAGTTCAATGATTGCAAACTCTGTTGACAGTATCTTAGGAATACCTATGTGTTGACAATATCTTAGGAATCTATTTTAACAAAGATACAGAATTATAGGGAACAGTCCACACTAGAGGAAGGGGGTAATGTAAGCCTGCCTCCTGATCACTTCACAAAATGCCATAAATCTAACTCTAGTGGAACATAACTTCAGAACTTCACATTTGTTCTTAATGCAAAATACAGGAAAATTTGCTGTTCACCTTGGTGTGATTCAAAGTCATATAACCTCCTCTGAAAGATCTATGATAAAATACCAGAATAGGTTTGAAGGCACTGTATCTAGCAACAAAACATGTGTCTTTAGAAAAAATATGTGGTCTTCTGTTGTGAGGTTAGTGACTTCTAGCTTTTATAGCTCTGTGACCTTGGAAAAGTCACTGACCCTCTTTGGGCTTGTTTTCTCATCTATGACTGTTTCACCACTGTATCTCCAAAGCCTAGACCAGTGCTTGGCACAGAGCATGCATTATCCATTGACAAAATGGATGACTATGTCCTAAGAAGACTGGATCAGGCAATCCTAGAGTCCCTTCTGACCCAGCCCTCTAAGAGCTTTGGACTGGCTCGGCATCTCCAATTGAAAGGCTGCCCCTCTTTGCTCAGGCATCTGTGTTATGTCATAATAGGAACCTGAAATTATAGCTCCCTGTTGCAGATTCTTATTGCCAAATGAGGAACTTCCACCCACTGGTTTGGAAGGATTCAAATACTTGCTGTTCATCCTGTCCTCTACCCCCAGGGCAAGTCTGGATTTCCTAATTTGGTGTGGGATGTGTTCAAGACCATAAGACTTAACTCCTGGGCTGACTCTGAAATGTCATTTTGCGGGGGCGGGGGGGGGGCGGAGGGAGGGCTTCTTTGGACTGGCCAGGAGCTGGGGACTCTAAACCCAATGAAACTCTTCCTTTTTGGCTCCCCACATCTGCTGTCTTAGAAGTACAGGGAACTCGGGCGCCTGGGTGGCTCAGTTGGTTAAGCGACTGCCTTCGGCTCAGGTCATGGTCCCGGAGTCCTGGGATCGAGTCCCACATCGGGCTCCCGGCTCAGCGGGGAGCCTGCTTCTCCCTCTGACCCTCTCCCCTCTCATGCTGTTTCTCTCTCTCTCTCTCAAAAAAAAAAAAAAAAAAAAAATTTAAAAAAAAAAAAAAAAAAAAAAAGAAGTACAGGGAACTCAACAGTCTTTTAACAGTTACCTCTAACCTTGGGGGGTTACTAAACTAAACCCCAAGGAGATGGTAAATGTAGACATCCATTATTTTTTTTTTTTTAAAGATTTTATTTATTTATTTATTAGAGAGCGAGCGAGAGAGAAACAGCATGAGAGAGGAGAGGGTCAGAGGGAGAAGCAGGCTCCCCCTGAGCTGGGAGCCCGATGTGGGACTCGATCCCAGGACCCTGGGATCATGACCTGAGCCGAAGGCAGTCGCTTAACCAACTGAGCCACCCAGGCGCCCCTAGACATCCATTATTAAACTTGATTTACAACCTTGACATTATAATAATGGTCTGTTCTCAAGGCTAGGATGGTAATTTTAGAAAAGTTTGTTAAAATCATAAGTTGTTCTAAAGAGTACCAAGAATATCATTAGCCAGTCTTATGCTGAAATCAGTGTGCACAGACGTAGTTATAATTCATACTGGAATAAAGAAAATCATTCTCTGCATATCCATTTTCTCTTAACAAATATTAACATGTTAAAAAAAATCTAAGCCATTTGAATCTACTCAGTAGGTTTATAAAACAGTTAAGCTCCTTAAAGCCAGTTATCTTCTAGATTTGCCAAACTTGGGATAAATCATTCAGTTTTGGAATCGGCTGCAATGTACAAACCAAACTACCATACAGATCACATACAGATCATACAGATACAGATCACACACAGGCACACACATTCACTGTCATCCACTTCTTCCCACAGCAATAAGTAGAAAGATGTTCCTTACCACAGTCCTCGGTATTATTCACAACCAACGCAGTTTTATAACATTTTATAACTAATCTCACTGGATGGAAAGATTCCACCCAACTGTGACTAAATTTTTGTAGGGGCAAGTGATTTTAACACTTGTGCTAGTCTAGCAGCACATGAAAGGTAAGATAGACACCAAATGTTGCATCTGACCAACTGACGTCTAAGTAAAAAAAAAAGCTCACTGCTGCAAAGGGAAAGCAGCTGTGAGTGGTATGAAAAGGAATTTTGTTCTCCTAGCTCTCTTTCATTCACTAAAAGGGTATACTTTTCCAAGTCACAAGAGGAACATTCTGTAGGGGGGAAAAAAAAAAAAAAAAAAAGGTTAACCGAGATTGTGACCAAACTGGTCAGTATTAAATAAGAAAGAATGCGGATCATGAGCTCAACACTGATTTGTTCTCTCACAATTCAGTTCTTCACAAAAACAAAAGCACCTGTTCACCGTGAGCTGGTGGGAAAAGGGCTGCAGAGATCAGCCTTCATCTTGCCTAAACAAACCCCTCCTCAGGGAGTGCTTTCGACACCCAGTCCTCTCTGGCCCTTGAGGGTGCTAGACAATAAAATTGCCAATTGTGAGTGTGCACCAAGAATTACATACACTTTTCCTTCAGGGTTTCGACAGAACCTGCCAGTTTACAATCAACGAAATCGTCTTTAAAAATGTTTAAGTCACATAACGAGCTTAACTAGTCAGAGGTTTTTGGATCCTTTACCTCAATCTGTAGTTGATCCACATGTGGACAATCTGTGATTATTAATACCAGCAATAAGTAACTATTAGAACCTGAGTTTCTAGGCAATGCAAATAATGGCTTTTTAAATGCAAGTCTCCATAACTCACCACACCAGTAGACAGCTATCCTTTTTGCAGATCTCTTCAGGGAGAGATTTATCCCTCTTTTCTTCAGGAACTTATTCCATTATTGTCTAAACCTCATGGGAGGAAAAGCTGCCTACTTGACATTTCTTCTGTGACACCTCATCTTGTGCTGCTGTCTTGGGATAAAAGCTCTTGGAAATTTGCACACAGCTATTAAGTTACTCCTTAGTTTCTTGAGTCTTTCTGCTAACAGGAGCTGGAACATTGTACGAGGAGACAAAGCAGCAGCATAAATGCAAAATTTATAACTCCCCAGGAAAGCCAGAAGGGGAAAAGCAAAACACTGTAGTCCTGCTACTTTCCTCATCCCTCATTCACAAGGCTCACACCTGGCAATGACAAAGACATTTGTCACTTTCAGGCTGAGGTGCAACCTCCAAAATAACTAGCTTCTTTCTGCTCAGAGTTCTTAAAAGTTGAACATATTCCTGGGCTGCAGCAGTGTATCCCCAGGACCAGATTACAGCAGTACGCTCTGGTCCAGCGCCCCCGCCCCCCACCCCAGATGATCCAAACACAGACCCCACCCTCTCCCAGTCCCACCGTGAAAGCCTCAAAAAGGCAGGGTCACAGGTACACCGACCACCCCATGAACTCAAACTCGACCTCAGACAGACAGACAGACAGACAGACAGACAGACACACACACACACACACACACACACACACAGACATACGATCACGTGCATGGTCACATGGACCAGCCCACTAGAGGCCACACTAACAAAGTCACACCGCCGGAGGCAGCTGCGCACACTACATACACACCCACCTGCAAGCCTGCACACATCACACACCCACACCCCGCTTCCCAGGGCCTCGCCCACCCCTCACCTGCCGTGGCCTCCCCCACGTCCCTTTCCCTCCTCCCCAAGGCGGCTCTTCCCTCCACCAGGGGCGCGGGCCGCGGAGACCGCTGGGCCCGGGTCACCGCCGGCAGCCGGAGCTCTCAGTACCCGCAGGCGCAGCGGGCTGTGGGGGCGAGCTGGAGGGCGGGCCTCCGAGGGGCGGGGCGCGCGGCCGGGCGAGCCTGGGCCGCCGCGCTCCCTCCTCCCGAACTGTCCGCGCAGTGGGCGCGAGCCTCACGCTTCCGGGTTCGGAGGAGGCGGGGCCACGTTATGAGGAAGGGGCGGGGCTGCGTGCCTTCGGCGGTCACCATGACGACAGGACGAGATGGAGACCAAGGTGAGAGACTGCACCCCTCTCAGTACATCCTGCGGGTTGGGAATCGGCGCCCGCCTTGGAGGTGGTGGCGGGCGCAGGGAAGAGGTCCGAGTTGCCGCTGGGTCAGCTCTAAGTCACCTATTCGATCGGGCATCGAGGGAGAGATTATGCGAGTCAGGGGCGCCTGACTCCTTGGGACCTGCCTCTGCCTTCAGTTTGCGCCCTCCTGGAGGAAGCAGGTGCGGACCGTTTTCTCTCCGCCACGTAAAGCTTTGGGGGACCCCTTTGGGGCTTTGGTGAACAGCGCTTTGTATACTGTCTTTGCTTGGCAAGATTTTTTTTCCTCTTGGCACAACCAAACACGCCCTCCGTAGTCCTCCCCTGTAACACCCCTCGCAGCACCTTCCAGACTTGTGCTGACATTCTGAGGGATTTTTGAGAACAGCTCCCACCAAGCCTCCAGCTCCTGCATCACTTTCCCTTAAAGGAATAGAGAATATTAATATATTTATAAACATTCTTCTTAAGCAAAATGTGGCAGAGTTTAGTCAGTTTGCTGAAATGCAGTTTGTTGAAAAAATGTATAAGGTTGGATAACATGTAAATCTTGTTTGAAGTCTTTTTGTGATTCTTTTGTGATCCTGCAACAAGGTCCCGTTGAAAGTGTCTCTCCCTGACCTGTTTTAGGGAAAGCTTATACCCTGTGTAAAGCCTTTGGTTTATGCCCTTACCCTGGCAACTGTTTATGGGATTAAGATCAGGGGAAAATCTGAGTAAATTGCATCCTTAGTCATGACCTCTGCCTTCCTGCTCACCAACCTTGGGTCCCAGTCTAGAACTTCAGCAAATCCCAGACACATTCCCCAAGAGCACAATCACAGTTTATCCGCCTGCTCCCCACCCCATCACTTCTTTGAGAATGTTCAATCAGTCAGAGGAAGTGGTCTTTTATTATAAGTACCAGGTTATAGGTACGGTGGATAGGGCATGTTTCTACAGAAGATTTTTAACCTGCAGCTCTTTCCTCAAAACTTTGGAATAGTTCAATGAATGGAATAACTGCCAAATCACTGGTTGTATGTAAAGACCATTATGGATACTCATTATTTATGTCTCCCCAGGTGGGCTGTGAACTTTAATTTAGGGCAAAGGGAACAGAGTAACCAACCAGTGTCTTAGTACATGATTTGGCTCATAGTAGGTACTAAATGTATATTATTAATGAGAGAATAAATAAATCTATCCACACGTATACCTAACAGTGGATTCCTTATTTCCCACACCTCCAGACCTCGCTTTAGGAACAGCCCTAATGAGATTTAAGCTATGGATATGCCTAAATATGTATATTGTTAGTTTGGTAGTAACTTGACTGTTGATTTCATTATGTAGATTTTTTTGTTCCATGTGAACTTTTATTACAATGTAAAAGATCAAACCCAAAGTAATGAAGGTTTTCTTTTCCTGAGAAAAGGACCCCGTGGTCATGTTTGGATCTTCAGTTGTCCTATAACACATGGCGGGCGCATTATCCATTCCCTAATGTGAACAAAGAACATTTAATCTCTGTGAATTCCAGCTGTCCTGTAATTGCACAACTGCAGGGAGCAAACTTTTGACCCAGGGCAGGCAATGGTGGAGGCAGACATGGTGGATATGGCTGTGAGGGTTTGCAGCTGTCATGGTTGGGGTCTTCCAGATGGTTCCCACAGCACCAATCCCTGTGTGAGAATCTCACTTAAAAGCTGGAAAGTTCACAAAATACTCTGTGAACACCAGGCAAAGTAAACAGATGGCCAGCTGGTTCTCAGAATTGCCCAAACCCAAGCTCTAGCCTTAAAATTGATCTTTCAATAGGATAATATTTGTTTTAAAACACACGTGCAAGGGGCGCCTGGGTGGCTCAGTTGGTTAGGCGACTGCCTTCGGCTCAGGTCATGATCCGGGAGTCCTGGGATCGAGTCCCGCATCGGGCTCCCTGCTCAGCGGGGAGCCTTCTTCTCTCTCTGACTCTCTCCCCTGTCGTGCTGTTTCTCTCTCTCTCTCTCTCAAATAAGTAAAATCTTAAAAAAAATACACGTGCAAAATAATCCTAGATATATCTCTTATGCGTGTATGTACGTACACCAAATGGAATAGCGGTTACCTCTGAGGAGAAACTGGAGGTTGGAGGGCAGTGAAGAACTCTGGCTTTAGATTTAGTATTTGAATTTATATAAGAATGTATTCATATATTATTGTATGATTTAAAAATAATTAGAAGCAACTATATTCATGCTCTAAACACTGCTCCTTCTTTAATAGTTCCCTACTGGGGGCGCCTCGGTGGCTCAGTCTGTTAAGCATCTATCTGCCTTTGGCTCAGGTCATGATACCAGAGTCCTGGGATGAAGCCTCCCATCACTGGGCTCTCTGCTCAGCGGGGAGCCTGCTTCTCCCTCTCCCTCTGCCTGCCTCTCCCTCTGCTCTGCTTGTGTTCTCTCTCTCTCTCTGTCAGATGGATAGATGAAATCTTAAACAAACAAACAAACAAAAATAGCTCCCTACTGCCTACAAGCTAAAGTCCCAGGTCCACAGGCAAGAGCAGATCTGGCTCTCTCAAAGGGCGCCCAATACCCTATGAGGTCTCAAACCTCTAAGTGTTTATATATATATACTCTTCCCTCCACTTAGAATGCCTCTTCCACCTGACCCACCAGAGTGAATTACCTCTATTTTACCCCCAGAAACCATTGATGTGTGAAAAAGTGAAAGAGAAATGAAACACTTAGTTTTTCACAGTAATATCAGTTCTTGGAATACCATCCTTTAAAGCTGCCCAGGATACATTTGACTACAGGGTTATATATCAAATTATGCTGAGACCCAAGACTCAAAATGAAGGCTGTTTCCTTACTGCCAGACCCAGTCTGTGTCACATACATGCCACACTGGATTATAGTGATCAGACACAGAGTGGGGATTCTGGAACTGCCCAAGAAAGATGCTGACACGTGTATTCTGTAGCTTACTACCTATCAAACAAAGGTCCTATCAAACAAGTTATATACAGTCATTTATTTTTTAGAACTTGTTCTGTTTTTTAAGATTTTTATTTATTTATTTGAGAGAGAGCTTGAGCAGGAAGGGGGAGGGGCAGAGGGCAAGGGAGAAGCAGACTCCCTGCTGAGCAGGGCCCCAGACATGGGTCTTAATCCCAGGACCCTGGGATCATGACCTGAGCTGAAGGCAGACACTTAACCAACTGAGCCACCCAGGCGCCCCCCCCAATCAAACTTTAAAAGCAGCCTGCACACAAAAATGCCTCTCTATGGAAACAATATTTTACCTTCTTAATGTTTATCCATTGTTAACTTTTTAATATAAAAGTTCCTAAGCAAAGGTAACACATCTTCTTTTATCATCTGACAACTTAGCATCTCATTAATGTTTCTTCTGTAAGTAACAATGTGATAATCTATCTTCTGGAAGAAAAATTACAATAAAGAATCCTGGAAAACAAGAACAGTACTATTATACTACAAAATAAAGCAGCTGTTCTCTGTAGGGTTCTAGAAAACTTTATGAATTCTAGAGCTAATAAAGACCACAATTAAATAGTAACTGAGAAAATCTTTTTGAAAGAAATTGTGTAGCATAATGCCTGCATATTAAAAGGCACTCAAGGGGCGCCTGGGTGGCTCAGTCGTTAAGCATCTGCCTTTGGCTCAGGTCATGATCCCAGGGTCCTGGGATCGAGCCCCGCATCGGGCTCCCTGCTCGGCGGGCAGCCTGCTTCTCCCTCTCCCACTCCCCCTGCTTGTGTTCCCTCTCTCGCTGTGTCTCTCTCTGTCAAATAAATAAACAAAAATATTAAAAAAAAAAAAAGGCACTCAATTAGCATGGGCTCCCACTTCTTTGTCTCTGAGCACCAAAGCCTGATCACGGATAAAAACATTTGCAAATAGAGGCAGGGTAGGAAAGTAGTTAGGCCCACAGACTGGTGTCAGACCAGTGGAGTGTGAACTCCATATCTACCACTTAGTAGCTATTTAATGTTCTGGGGAAATGAGGATGGAGAACAGTATCTGCCTCACAAGGTTATTTGTAATGATAAAATGAGATAGTTCAGGTCAAGTCCTTGGAAACGTGGCTAGCACTCAGTAAATGTTTAGCTAATAACAATGCTTTTGAGAACTACTGTGTTCCAGGCACTGTGCTAGATGCATTACATATATATATTCCTCATGACATCCCTTGCCAAGTAGGTACAGTTTTCATTTCATAGATAAGGAAATGGATTTAGAGAGGGTGAGTAAGCAGCTTAGACTTAGGGTCAGTGGCAGGGCCAGGGCTCATGCCATGATTGTTGAAATAAGTGTCCACCTTTCCAAATCTTCTATCTTCACTTTGAAATTGTTTGATGAATATTAAGAAAAGTGGAGAAAAGTTTGTACTGTCTTAAATACAAAGTATAAAACAATAAACACCTTTCGGCAGCCACTCGCAAGGGCTCGATTTAATGCTCAGGCAAACTTTGGTCACCCAAACCAAACCACGAGTAAAATTCTTTTTTAACAGAATTTACTGTGGTCTTGAGGTTCTACTCCTAGTATTGTCACTAGCTAGCTTTTGCTAAGTCCCTGTTTCATCATCTCTTAAGTGAAATTTTGAGTTACTAAAATCATAGAACCTTTCCTACTCTAAAATTCTTTCCTTCCTGTTGGTCTAAAGGCATCTCAGCAAGCTCTTGCTGCCATCCAGAGGAGAAAATGTTGTTGCAGGCTCAAAGAAGGCATTTTAGCAGTATTAGACTGTGCTGACAATAATGTCTAGAACTTACTGAGTATCTACTATGTGCCAGGTAGTTCCTTGGGCATATTCTATGTGTATTTCTATTCTGCAAGGTAGGTATTACCCATGTCTTAAATTGAGAAATAATTAAAGAATTTAAGTAACTTGTCATAGGGCACCCAACTTTTAATAAGTAACTGAATTCCATTTTGAGTCTGATTTTTTTCTGCAGTGACAGGAACCAAAATAGAAGCATCTTGCGTAAGGAGGCAATGTTTTTGTAAATCCATCCTTTCAGCCAGAGCACAGAATAGGCTGTGTTCCTGGGAGGACCCTGGACCTAGGGGTCAGCACGTAGTTCCATGTGCACCTCTTAAGCTAGTTAAAGCTGTTACTGCTCTAGCATAAAAATTACTTGTTGAGTGTGATAAAATGCAGAATCCCATGTCGAGAGACTCTGATTCAAGAACTGGAGTTGGGCTCAGGAATCTACATTTTGGGGCGCCTGAGTGGCTTAGCCAGTTAAACAACTGACTCTTGATCTCAGCTCATGTCATGATCTCAGGGTTGTGAGTTCAAGCCCAGTGTTGGGCTCCATGCTGGGGTGGAGCCTACTTAAAAAAAAAAAAAAAAAAGGAATTTATACTTTATGTATGTATGTATGTAATCTACATTTTATTTATTTATTTATTTTTCAGGAATAATGTTAGAGTAATAAAGTTTTTTTGTTTTTTTTGTTTTTTTTTTTTAATTTTATTATGTTATGTTAGTCACCATACAATACATCATTGGTTTTTGATGTGGTGATCCACGATCCATTGTTTTCGTATAACACCCAGTGCTCCATGCAGTACGTGCCCTCCTTAATACCCATCACCGGGCTAACCAATCCCCCCTCCCCCCTCCCCTCTAAAACCCTGTTTGTTTCTCAGAGTCCATAGTCTCTCATGGTTCATTGTAATCTACATTTTAAACAGGTATTCCAGGTGCCTCTGGCTTAGCTGAGAAACACTGCTCAATCATACTGGATTGTGGTTTCCATAGGGGGCCTGAAGCTGGAAATATGGTTTCCTGAGGCCTAGCGAGGATGTGCACCATTTACCTTTTCAAAATGGGCTGCCAACTGCAGATGGCATTTCTAAACCTGGTGTTTCCCTCCAGGCCCAAGATGGGCTTGAGGCTCTCTGGATGGGAAACTGCCCTCTCTGAGATGGGTCTTGCACTCTTGCCTCACGATTTCATGGATATAAAAGGTATTTCATAGTATACCAACCATGCCAATCATGATATCCAGCTTCCCTTTCTAGCTCACACAGCCTCACCCACAGCCCCTTACTCGGCATTAGGTAGTGTTTTTTGTGCAGGTAAAATCATGGGGACTGGACTGGGTCTTGACTCACAGTCTGGCCAAGGGCTAGAGGGGGTCTGGCATCAAAGATTCTGCCCAGCAAAGGCCAATGGTAATCAAGTGAAACAAGACAGGCTCTGCCCAGAATGTGGGGTGGTAGACCCGAGACCGTTCACCACTAGGTAGTAAGAGATAAGAAGGGATCAGCAGAAAGCTGTGCCCTCAGTGAGGTTCTCCACTCCCCGTGGCGGTGTCTGAATGGGCATTTCCTTAGGTCCCCTGCAATCATCGCTCCTGCACATGCAAGCTCCTAGATGGCACTGATCCGCATTCCCTCTGAATTCCATAACATGACCTTAGCCCCTGAAGGGGGAAGTAAGCACCCTGTGCATATTAACTGAAAAACAATAGCAAAAAGGCACTTTCACACAGTCACTGATTCTCAAAACTATTTGGGGAGTGTTTTGTTTTTTTTTTTTTTTTAATCTTCAGCCCCATTTCACATATGAGGAAACTAAAGTTCAGTGAGGTTAAGTGACTTGTTAGAGACCAAAGAGCTAATCAGTGGTGGAGCCAAAACTCTCCATCAGAATATAATGCCTGAACGATAACCCACATTCTCACTTCTGTAGGAAACATCTTGTAAATTCTTTTCCCCTCCCCATAACTGCGGCTATAGTTCAGATCCTCAGATTCCTAACTTCCCACCAGATCTTCCCGCCACAATTTTTACCACTTTACCTTCCACCCCACTACCAAAGTTACCTCTCCAAAATGCCAGTCTGGTCGTCACTTCCCTGATTATTGCATGGAAGACAAAGACCCAAAGTCTCATGGTTTTCCAAGTCCTCGGTGACGTGGCCCTCCTGTCTTGCTCTTCCAGTCTTGTCTCCATCCACCCTATTCCATACATGTCACTTCTTCCATTTGCTCCCAAACACTGCTCTTTTTCCCCGTGTTCAACATACTGTTTGCTGCTCTTCCATGATCCACTGTTAGCTTTTTCCCAGCCAGGAGCATATATATCTGTAGGCATGTAAATAGCTCATACGTTGAAGAGGAAGCATAGCAAATTTGTGGATTAAAGAATGATACTAAAACGCTATCATGCTCCCACCATCCAGTTAAGAAACACATTTCCATAACCCCCTATGAGATAGCGTTCTTTTATGCCTCTAGGCCTGTGTACACGCTAGAATGCTTTAGTCTGCATGGTGAACTCATCATCATTTGGAACCTCAGATTCAGCTTTACCTCCTCTAGAAAGCCTCCACTGAATCCCTTAAGTGAGACTGAATGCTTCCATTATGCCTCCATTATGGCATTCATAACAGTATTATATTTGCTTACATGTTTGCCTCCCCAGTAAATTGAAGATACCAAATATTATTTAATCTGTGAATCTCCAGCAAGCAGCGTAAAGGCTGGTAGCACAGCAAGTGTTCAGTAAATAGGATGGATGTCTATACAACCTGGTTTGCCTGAGAGTCCTGTTTGTTTTAAGATTTTATTTATTTATTTGACAGAGAGAAACACAGCGAGAGAGGGAACACAAGCAGGGGGAGTAGAAGAGAAGCAGGCTGCCTGCAGAGCAGGGAGCCCCATGTGGGGCTCGATCCCAGGACCCTGGGATCATAACCTGAGCCGAAGGCAGACGCATAATGACTGAGCCACCCAGATGCCCCAGAGAGTCCTGGTTTATGCCTGTTGTGCAGGAGTAATTATTATAAGTGCTTCCTTTACTCATGAATGTGCCTAATTTAGATGACCAATTATATGATCACCCTATCAATAAATGTGGAATGGATGAATTAATGAATGGAAAAAGATTTTTACTGATAGAATCTAGGCAGGAAGAGCCGATATGTAAAGATTTTCAAAAATTCCACAGCTGGCCGCTATGCCTTTCCTGCCCCAGAAGTGCTTGACTCTCTCGGAGACAGAGATGAGTTTGCACAGACCAGATGCTCAATAACTTTTATTGCACAATTAAGTTGAAAAATGTTAGCATATTCCTACATTAAGAAAACCTAGATGTAAAATATGAATTTATAGTACAGATTCATGTGATAGAGATGATTAAATATTATGTATGTTTTACTACTTTATGAGAACTAGATGGTAGATAAATTTAAAGAGCTGACTTTACTGCTTATTAAAAATCAGAAATGTAGATTAAATACTGCTGAAATGATAGCATAGTCAATGGGAACATATGATCTAAAAAATTTCATAGATGCACTTTTTTAAAGGAGCCTCTATTCAGTAGGGGTGTATGTGTGTGTGTGTCCATACACACACTAGTTACTAGTTAGTTGCATTTGCTTTTAGGGAAAGATAAAATCTCCTTGAGTTTCACATTATAAACAAAAAATTTTTAAATAAATTAAATAGCTCTTTTTGTTATTCAAATAAAAAAAGCGAGTCTTAACTACTGTGAAAACAAAAAATGGGAAGTGAGGTAATACATCTTTTTGACAATAATCTTCTTTCCTTTCCCTCCAACAGTGTCATCTTCTTTGAAAGTCAAGGTAATGGGGCGCCTGGGTGGCTCAGTTGGTTAAGCGACTACCTTCGGCTCAGGTCATGATCCTGGAGTCCCGGGATCGAGTCCCGCATTGGGCTCCCTGCTCGGCAGGGAGCCTCCTTCTCCCTCTGACCCTCCCCCCTCTCATGTGCTCTCTGTCTCTCTCTGTCTCAAATAAATAAATAAAATCTTAAAAAAAAAAAAAAAAGAAAGTCAAGGTAATTCCTTGTAAATAAGGCTTTTAATAAATTACAAATATGTAGTAGGTTCTTGTCCATCCACTTCCTAACTACTTAATGCACTGTTGCATAGCAACAATTTTTTTTTTCCCTGCTTCTTTGTTGGAAGTCTGAGAGTCTGAAATCTGCATTGCCTTGGTTGAGCTTGGGAGTCTTTCTGGTACCAGGGGTGCAGATACCCATTGTAGAAATCAGTAGCTGTTAGTGTTTTCTTGAACATCACTGATCGAACACCAATCCAGCCATCCTAAGGGCAAAAGACAAACAGTGAATAGGCAGTGGTGGCAAAACTGGTGGTAAATTTTAGCTTATACAACTTTTATCGTGAAAACCTACAAATCTTTACCAAATGCCTAGCTGCAGATAGCACTGTACTAAGTAACATATATCATTCTTTGACTCTAAGTTTATTACTGAGTGGTAACAAATGTACAGAACTGTATAAATTACATAAAGGGGGCAGAATAAAGAAGTGTGTCATACTGGCATTGTACTTTACAGTTTTCAGAATATGTCCATGTATCTTATTATGACTGGTCATCAAAAATATAACCACTCTAAAAGTAGGCAGATCCAATATCATCCCCAGCGGAAATTGATTTTAGAAGAGAAAACTGATGCCCAGGGAGGTGAGTGATTTGTCCGAGGTGACATAACTCGTCACTTAAATTCACATGTTCAGACAACCCCAGCTTCTTCTAGGACAGCAAACTGCAGATTTGCAATATAGACCCTATACCGTTCAAGAATAAGCTGAAGAAAGATGAAAAGAGGCTGATGTGGGAGCTCTTTATCTACAGTCTGTGTAGGTCAGATCACCCTATCACACATTTTAAACACGACCTCTTGAGCGTGAAACATCGCACATAAACACCATATGAAGGAAAATACCAGGAAATGGAAGAAATGTGGAACATTTCTCAGGCCATTGTCATAAAATAACAATGGTTCGAAAGTCATTTTAAATAGGTTAAGAAATCTCCTCTTTAACCACTATGGAACAATAAAAGCAAGTAGGATACCTGCACTGTAGTAGTTCGGCTAGATACTCCGCTATGGCTATCTTCTATGATCACCATATTAACAAGATGAGTTGCTAGTTAAACAAGACTTGCTAGTTGTTAACAAGAACTTGTTAATTAAATTACACTGAGAATATACAAGTTTCTTTTAAGAAAGCCTAAACTTACTGAATCTTCTTTCAGTAATAATGCCTTGGTAAAACTTCATCACTTTCAAAAATTATACTAGAGATTCTACTATTTCTTAAGAAAAATTAAACTGTCCAGTGGCTCACTCTGATGGATAAACAGTTGAGTGAAGTCTTAACTAAAAATGATAAACTATAAACTCAGTAAAACGAGTATAATTTAAAACTAAAGGAAAATGTACCTTGCAACAAACCAGCAGTATTTGTGACTGTTTGTGGTATATTACTGATCCTGGAATAACAGGTTGTTCTCTTAATTTTGGATCTAAAGAATTGAGGGGTGGGGAGAAGAAGGATATGAGAGAGAATAAATAATTAAGCAACTTCATGGTGCTTAAAAATAAAAAAAAACATCCCGGGAGGCAGTATTAATACTAGAGGGCATACCTGCTGATGCCCTGACTGTAATCCAAACTTGTGATGGAGCCATGGTGCTCTAGTGCATCTCAAACCCAAAGGGAAGCTTTCCATACACATAGGAACTTACCTGTCCTTTACCCAGTCTCCCAAAGATCAACCTAAAAATGTCAAATTTAGAAGTTTTGACCATTTGGGGGAAATAACTAGCTACCAGTGGAGAGGTATACAGGAAGCTTACGATCTAAGCTGGCCCTTCCATCCATGACCCAACAAATTAGATTCCTGGGGAACCCCGACTCCCTCTGAGCTGGACCAGCTCCTTCTGTGGCTCCCACTCCTTCAGTCCACCATACTGGGAGGGCACTGATGGGCCTCAGAACGGACTGTGTCATGAAATGCTACACCCTGGCCTAGGATTCTCACTGAGCTGCCCAGGGATTTTCATTATGATATTCAGCAGAATGAAAATGACCAAGTCATTCTGCACTCCCTGAAAACCTTAGTGTAGGAAATCACAGAGCTTAAAATGGGATAGTAAGACTGCTGTGCCTACTTCCCACATTCTTAGGGTGACTGAGTGAAAAAATACATGAGAATGGACACTGCGAAGAATAAGACAATAAATGAGTGTAAAGCATTATCATTACTGAACTGACACAAACTAAAAGAATCCTTGTTTTTAGTAAATGTGACCTATGGTAAAACAGACACATTTTCAAATGGAGTATAGTTATTCATCAGCTATTCAAAAGTTAGTACCAGTGAGGACTGAACTATTAACTTCTACCAAATCCAGAAGTTTAATGGTATTATCCATCCAGAGAGTCTGCAACGGAATCTGCAAATAAAATTAAAGAAGGTATTATAATGGAATACACTCAACCCCCAAACCCCTTTCAACTACTATTTTGCATTAATTTGGTCTGACTTCTCTCCCAGTTACAGAAGAATGGGGAACTAAGTCTCTAAATCTTATGAAACAGAACACAGATGTGACCCTCTACATCAGTCTCCAAGATTGATAAGACCTTAAACACTATTTTAAAAATCAATGTTTAGGGCGCCTGGGTGGCTCAGTTGGTTAAGCGACTGCCTTCAGCTCAGGTCATGATCCTGGAGTCCCGGGATCGAGTCCCACATCAGGCTCCCTGCTCGGTGGGGAGTCTGCTTCTCCCTCTGCCCTTCCCCCCTCTCATGCTCTCTCTCTCTTTAATAAATAAATAAATAAATCTAAAAAAAAAAAATAAAAATCAATGTTTATATCTTTATTAATATTTCTAATTTAAATTTATGCTCATTTTAAAAAATGCAAGCATTACAATTATGTTAAAAAAATTTAGAAAGTAGGGGCACCTGGCTGGCTCAGTCGGAGGAGCTTATGACTCTTGAACTCAGGGTTGTGAGTTTGAGTCCCATGTTGGGCATAGAGCTACTTAAATTAATAAAACGTTTAGAAGAAGTTTTAAAAAATTTAGAAATTATTCTGTACTCCCATCCTGAGAAGTAACCACTGTTAACAATTTGATGTGTATATCCTTGTATTTTTTTTCCTGCAAATATTACAAAAATCTAGAACGTACTCTTACAAGGAGCTTTTTTGCCTAACGATTGAAGCATGGACAACTTTCATCAGTGCATGCATGTCTATTTCCCTCTATATCTGTAGCACAGTACTCCCATCTTGACTATACCATAATTTATGCAACGAATAGCTTTCTGATGGACATTTCAATTATTTTCAATTTCTTGCTACTATTAATAGCAATTTTTCCCAGTGTATGGACTTTTAAACTTGGGTACAGTAATTTTTTTCCCGTGCATAAGTGTTTTTATTTTTATGGAGTAATATTAGCCAGTTTTTTTCTCTCTTGGCTCTAGTGGTTCATGTTAGGCTCAAAAAGGGCTATCCCACACATAGGGATATTATAAAATTATTCAACTGTGCTTTTCCCTCTGTTCTTTGTGGTTTCACTCTTTTACATTGAAATGCTTGATCCATCTACATTTTATTTGGACTTTGAAAGGCAGGATTTGAGGGCCTCCCCCTCTAATAGCTAACCAGTTCAGTTGTCCCAACCCTATTGACTGGATAATCCATCTCACCCTTTCCCACAGTGTGAAATGCCACTTCCGTTACATTTTGATTTCAGACTAATAAAAATTAACATGTACCAGGAAATAAGTTCTCTCAAATTTCTGAAGTAAATAAATTTATTTTCAGACTGTAGCTCAATCCTCTATCTCATAGACAAGGAAAAGAAAGGCCCAGAGAAATGCAGCTATTTTCCCAAGTTTAGACACAGGTAGAGCCTAGGACCAGAATCTAGGTTTTCTCATTCTCAGCATTCAGTGCTCTTTATGACCTTCCCTAAAGAGGACATTTAATTTTTCACAAGAGTTAGATTGTTTCAAAGATTTGAACGTGACATCAAAGAATTAAATAAATTTGAAGAAAAATTCATAGGTGTTCATGATCTTACATAAAATATGTTTTGGTACAATATCCTCTTCTATAATTTGCTGGCTTATTTTCCTTTCACCCATTTCCAGTAAAAGTCAGGAAACAATTTTTGCATGTGTAACTTTTTTCTTTCAAAGAACACACATGCTGACTAAAGAAAGGTTTGTATTTACTGAGAGTTATAAATATACTAGGTACATAGTTCTTGTTCAGAATATGTACTTCTTGTTCTTGAGGAGGGTAAAGCTCATCCTCACCTTATCATCACAGCATTGCAGAAAGGAAAGGGATGTAAGAATATAGTCATTTCAGTATCACCATCATTACTGTCAAAATCATATGTTTGCATGGATTTAATTCACAAGTTTATCTCCTTTGATCTTGGCAGTTGTGGACATGGTTATTAACCCTGTTCTAGAGGTAAAAAAGCAGAAACCCAAAGATACGGGTTTTGCTCTTGGTTAGTAAATGGCAGCTCTAGGAATCAAATTTCACCTTCTGTTATAGCACAAGCTTTTTCTCAGTGAAGAGGAAAGGTGAATTGCAGAAGATAAGGATCAATTTTATGGTAATGTGACTATGTTTAACTTTTTTAAGATTTTGTTTTTAAGTAATCTCTACACCCAATGTGGGGATTGAACTCACAACCCCAAGATCAAGAGTTGCACGCTCTACCAACTGAACCAGCCAGGCACCCCTGTGTTTAACTTTTTGAGGAACTGTCAAACTACTTTTCCATAGCAGCTGCACCAGTTTGCATTCCTACCAACAATGTACGAAGGTTCTAAATTTCTCCACATCCTTGTCAATACTTATTGTCTGTTTTTTAAATTATAGATATCCTAGTGGGTGTGAAGTGGTATCTCTGTACAGTTTTGATTTGCATTTCCCTAATGACTAATGAAAATGATCATCTTTTCATGTGTTTAGTGGGCATTTACAGATCTTCTTGGAAGAAATACTTATTTAGATGCTTTGCCCATTTTCTAATGACATTTGTCTTTTTGTAGTAGAGTTGTAAGAGATCCTTATATATTCTGGATACTAGACCATTATCAGATATATGATTTGCAAATATTTTCTTCCACTCTATAGGTTGTCTCTTCGTATTCTTGATAGTATTCTTTGAAGCCCCAACAGTTTTTAATTTTCAAGTCTAATTTCTGTATTTTTAGTTTGGTTGCTTAGGCTGTAGCAACATATCTAAGAACCACTGCCTAATTCAAGGTCATGAAGATTTACCCGTATGTTTTCTTCCGAGAGTCTTACCATTTAAGCTCTTATATTTAGGTCTCTGATCCATTTGGAGTTTGTGAGGTAGGAATCCAAATTCATTTCTTTTGATTGTGGATATCCAGCTGTCTAAGCACCATGTGTTAAAAGACTATTCTTTTCCCATCAAACTATGTTGGTACCCCTATCAAAAAGCGATTGACCGTATGTCAATCCTTATGTCAGTATCCCACTGTCTTCATTACTGTAGCTTTGCAGTAAGTTTTGAAATTAGGAAGGGTGAGTTCTTTAACTTTGTCCTTCTTTTTCAAGATTTTTTGGCTATTCTGGGTCTCTTGGGATTCCATATGAATTGTAGGATCAGCTTGTCAATTTCTGCAAAGACGTCAACTGGAATTTCTATAGGAATTGTGTTGAATCTGTGGGTCAATTTGGGGAATAGTGCCATCTTAACAACATTAAGTCTTTCAACCCATGAACAACGAGGTCTTTCCATTTACTTAGGTCTTCTTTACTGCTTATTAGCTCTAAAGTTTCTTTTGGATTCTTTATGATTTTCTATATATAAGGTCATGTCATCTGCACATAGAGTTTTACTTATTCCTTTGCAGTCTGATTCTGTATTGTTTCTTTTTTCTTGCCTAATAGCCCTGGCTAGAACTTCCAGCACAATGTTGAATAGAATTGGTGAGAATGGACATCTTTGTCTTGTTCCTGATCTTAGGTGGAAAGCTTTCAGGCTTTCACCATTAAATATGATGTTAGCTGTGGGTTTTTGTCAGGTTGAGGAAGTTCCCTTTTTTTTTTTTTTAAAGATTTTATTTATTTGACAGAGAGAGAGACAGCAAGAGAGGGAACACAAGCAGGGGGAGTGGGAGAAGCAGGGAGAAGCAGGCTTCCTGCTGAGCAGGGAGCCCGAAGCGGGGCTCGATCCCAGGACCCTGGGATCATGACCTGAGCTGAAGGCAGACGCTTAACCGACTGAGCCACCCAGGCGCCCCGAGGAAGTTCCCTTCTTAGTTTGTTGAACATTTTTATCATGAAAGGGTGTTGGACTTTTGTCAAGTGCTTTTTCTGCAACTATTGAGTAAATTATGTGGCTTTTGCCCTTTATTCTATTAATATGGTGTATTACATGGGTTGGTTTTTGTATGTTGATTCAACCTTGCATTCCTCATATAAACCCTACTTGGTCATGGTATATAATCCTTTTTTATATGTTGTTTAATATAGTTTGCTAATTCTGCTGAGAATTTTTGCCGCTCTATTCATAAGGGATACTGATTTGTGGCTTTCTTTTCTTGTGAAGTCTTTATCTTGTTTAGCCTACCTTAGGTTTTGTACTAGCTGCTCCCTCTGCCTGGAATGCCATTTTCCTCATCTTGGCATGACCGGCTCCTTACTGTCTTTCAAATCAAAACTTAAATGTCAGTTCAGAGATGCCTTCCCCATCTACCTAATCTAAAATAACCGCCAGTTAGTCTATCACGTTTTCCTATTTTAATTTTCATCAAAAAACTTATCACACTACCTGATATTTTTATTTATTTGCTTATTTGTTTCTGCCTTCTCACATCATCTTTATCTCTAGTACCTGGTACAATGCCTGACACATAATAGGGACGCCTGGATGGCTCAGTCAGTTAAGCATCTGCCTTCGGCTCAGGTCATGATCCCTGAGTCCTGGGATCAAGCCTTGCGTTGGGCTCCCTGCTCAGCGGGGAGCCTGCTTCTCCCTCCACCTCTGCCTGCCGCTCCCCCTGCTGTACTCTCTCTGTCTCTCTAACAAATAAATAAATAAAATCTTTAAAAACAATTTTGCTTAACGAATGCATGAATAATAGCAGATAACATTTAATGAGTACCTACTCTTTGCCAGAATCTATACTAGATGCTTTATATACATTATATCAGCCCTAATTTTCAGATGAACAAACTAAAGCTCAGAGGTTAAATAATTTTCCCAAGTCTATCAAATTAGGAAGTGGCAGAGACAAGATGGAACCCAGCTCTGCCTGGCTCTAAAGTCCACGTTCCTTTCTCTATGCCATTCTGCTTTTCTGTGGGAAAAGTACCGGGTTTGAAGTCAGACAGATCTGGTTCAAAACCTGCCTCTCACTAACTGGCAATGTGACCTTGAGCAATATTCAGTAACCATGCATTCTCTACTTTAAACCCAATTTCATCAACTTAAAATGAGATGATACCCACACATGAGGTTGAGATCCTCACTGAAGAACCTGGCATGCTAGAAATATGCAGTGGCAGGTCTCCATCTTAATCAATGTTAATAACAGGTGGCCCATTAAAAACCCCACACTTGGTAGGCCCCACGTTCAAACAACCCAAGAGGCTATCAAAATGAAGGGGGAAAAAAACCCAATACATTTGTCAAAGAACTGAGAATTGAACTCAGGTTTTTTAATAAGTATTTTTTTTAATTTTTAAAAAAGATTTTAAGTAATCTCTACACCCTCAATGTGGGGCTTGAACTTACAACCCTGAGATCAAGCATCATACCCTCCACCAACTGAGCCAGCCAGGTGCCCCAGGTATTTTAATAAGTATTTAATAAATACTATAAGAATAAATAAAGAACTATTTAATAAGTTACAGTTACAACTCCATTTTGTGTACCATCTGTAGAAATTGAGGATTTAAGAATTCAGTTGTAAAAAAATGGCTACGGGCAGAAAGATATACTGGGAAAAGCACTGGACTAGGCATTAGAAAATTTAGATTCATTATTTTATGATGGGGCACCCTGAAGTTCATTGCTTCACTTTCATTCCTCTCATCTATGAAATGGGTAATAAAACTTGGTTATGGGAAACTGCAGAATATATATGTATATTCAAAAGTGCTTTGTGAATTCTAAGGCCCATATAAAAACTTGATGTTTAAAGAATATTTAAAAAATGAATTTCATATACACAAAAAATTTTTGAAAGCAAGGACTCGAACATATTTGTACACCAGTGTTCACAGCAGCATTAATCACAATAGCCAAAAGGGGGAAACAACCCAAACCTCCGCTGACTGATAAATGGATAAACAAAATGTGGTATATACATACAATGGAATATTTTTCAGACTTAAAAAGGAATGACATTCTGCTACATGGTACAGCATGGATGAACCTTAAGGACATTATGCTAAGTGAAATGAGCCAGACACAAAAGGACAAATATTGTATGATTCCACTTATATGAGGTACCTAGAATAAGCAAATTCTAAGAGGCAGAAAGTAGGATAGTGGTTACCAGGGACTGCGGGAAGGGGGCTGGGGGAATTAGTGTTCAGTGGGTACCGAGTTTCAGTTTGGGACAATGAAAAAGTTCTGGAGATGGATAGTGGCAATGGCTGCACAATGATATGAATGTACTGAATGCTACTTATTTATACACTTAAAAATTGTTAAAATGGTAAATTTATGTTATGTATATTTTATGAGATTAAAAGTTTTAAGAATAAAATGAATTTCAGGATTCTTAGGTTTAGTTGAGATTCATTCCTAAGTAAAAATATTTTGAAAATGAATTAAACACACACACAATTAGGTAAAACTGCAATCTGACTTCCAACTTACTATAGTTCCAATGGCACGATAAAGTCTGAGTATTTGCTCTGAAGTTTGTTCCTCCCATTTTATACAGCTGGTACCAGCAGAAATCTTAGGGGCTACAGGACAAAGCCAAGAGCAAGAATAAATATCAGATTCTATGTCCATGAACTGATAACTTTTTTTTTTAAGATTTTATTTATTTATTTATTTGACAGAGAGAGTCAGTGAGAGAGGGAACACAAGCAGGGGGAGTGGGAGAGGGAGAAGCAGGCTTCCCGCCGAGCAGGGAGCCCAATGTGGGGCTCGATCCCAGGACCCTGGGATCATGACCTGAGCCGAAGGTGGACGCTTAACAACTGAGCCACCCATGCGCCCCTGAACTGGCAACTATTGATGCTGAATGATACAAGAGAACTTGTATTATTTTCTCAACTTTTGAATATATTTGAAATTTTCCATAATATAAAGTAAAAATAAATCAATCATACAAATACTAAAAGAAAAATGGGTGAATTTCTTTGTAACCTGGGAGTAGAAAAAGCCCTTCTAACAATGACTCAAAATCCAGAAGCAATTAAAGAAAAGAATGACAAATATGACTACATAAAAATAAGCTTTTAATAAAAATAAACTTTTTAAGACAAAAAGAAAGGTCATAAATCAAGTCTAAGAACAAATGACAGGGCCGCCTGGCTGGCTTAGTTTGTAGAGCATGAGGCTCTCAATCTTGGGTTTGTAAGTTCGAGCCCCATGTCGAGTTTAGAGATTACTTAAAAAACAACAACACAACAACCAAAAAACAAACCAGAAAGTATTTGTAATTTTTATCACAATACTTTAGATCTATTTATAACAAATATAAAATTTATAATTACATGTAATCTAAAATATATATCTATGTAATATTAATATAATATCTAGGACTACTTTATATCTGTTATGTAGATTTATTTATATCTATCAAATAAAGTACTCCTAAAAACTGAGAAGAAAAAGACCAAAAATGTGATAGAAAAATGGGCAAAAGATATAATGTTCCTTCCTGGAAAAAAGAAATGCCAAGTAGTCTTTAAACATACAAAAAGATCCTCAACCTCACTCACAGGAGTAATGTAAATTAAAACTACTCCAAGATGCAATTTCTCATCTATTGGATTTGGAAGTAACATATGCTTCAAGTTATTTATAATGGCCATTATTTGAAATAGCAAAAGTTTGGAAACAAACAAAATGTCCATCAACAGGGGATCTGTTGAATAAATTATGATACATCCACATAAGTGAGAACTATGCTGCCATAAAGAGGAACAAGGAAAATCTCTTCTTATTGATAGGAAAGGATTTCCAGGGTACACGGTTAAATAAAAACAAAAACAAAAACCAACCAAACAAACAAACCCAAAAAACCAAAGGTACAAAAGAGTATATATTTTATGCCACGTTTTGTGAAAGAATAAAGGAAAAATCAATTTAAAAATATGTGATATCTGCTTATTTTGATAAAAGGAAACAACTGGAAGGCTAAATCATAAACTCATAAAAATACTCACTCATGGGGGCGCCTGGGTGGCTCAGATGGTTAAGCGTCTGCCTTCGGCTCAGGTCATGATCCCAGGGTCCTGGGATCGAGCCCCGCATCACGTTCCCTACTCAGCAGGAAGCCTGCTTCTCTCTCTCCCTCTCTCATTCTCCCTGCTTGTGTTCCCTCTCTTGCTGTGTCTCTCTCTGTCAAATAAATAAAATCTTTAAAAAAAAAAAAATACTCACTCATGGGGGGAAACAGGGAGGAGCAGCTAGGGATGGAAGTGAGACTTCTCTGAGTATAGTTTTTCAAAAGCTTAAATTTTTTAATCATAGAGATGTTTTATATGATTCAAAAAATAAAGTTTAATCATAAAGAGAAAAAAAAAGCAACTCTGAAAATTGAAAACAAACTGAAACAAATAAACCTAACTATATATCAAACTGGGTAACAAAACCACATGGGAAAAATAATCATCATCTCCAGTAAGTTTTGGACACAGTACTCTGATTGCATACTCTTAGCAGGATATAGTCTATGGGCCAAAAACAAAACAAAACAAAAAAACCTGCAGAGGAATATGAAATATTACTCAGCAATTTTACTGTTTTAATACCACTGGTGTTGTAATTTTGAAACTATTTTATGCCTAGCAATTAAATAAATAGGTCAGTATTAACTTTTGAAAAGATATTCAGTTTAAAATATAAGAAAACCCCTGAAATTTGGGGCACCTGGGTGGCTCAGTCGTTAAGCGTCTGCCTTCGGCTCAGGTCATGATCCCGGAGTCCCGGGATCGAGTCCCACATCGGGCTCCCTGCTCTGCGGGAAGCCTGCTTCTCCCTCTCCCACTCCCCCTGCTTGTGTTCTCTCTCTTGCTGTGTCTCTCTCTGTCAAATAAATGAATAAAATCTTTAAAAAAAAAAAAAGAAAGAAAAACCCTGAAATTCAAAATTTGAATGGCGGGGGGTGCTGGGGGGCTCAGTCAGCTGAGTGACCCTTGATTTCAGCTCAGGTCATGATCTGAGAGTTGTGGGATCGAGCACTGCATTGGGCTCCATGCTCAGCCCAGAGTCTGCTTGTCCCTCTCCCTCTGCTCCTCCCCCTGCTCTCTCTCTCTCAAATAAATAAAATCTTAAATATTTGAATCAGTAATGGTATGAACTCAAATATTATTTAAAAAATATAATGCCTCACCTTGTCCACTGACACCTTATCTTGGAACACACTGTTGTACCAGATGGCTTCTAAATACCACCCCCCACTAAAACAAACAAGGGGGAGATGGTTCATTCCAACATGGGACAGAGAATTCATAAGGTGAGTCTGGGACATCTTATAAAAGAAAGCAAGGAAGCACTCAAAAACTAGTTGAGGTTGTCAAAAGGATTCAGGACCCAACTTTAGGGGGCTCCCACTGGCCAAATTTGGAATGACTTGAGCAGGACAAAGAATTATAAATATAATTAACTGTAAAACACAATAAGTGAAAATCCATGAGTCAAATCATAATTTAAAAAACTCATTTGCCACCATAATTGAAGGTGATTGTGGCACCAACTTCTTTTTTTTTTTTTTTAAGATTTTTATTTATTAATTTGACAGAGAGAGAGGGAACACAGCGAGAGAGGGGGAGTGGGAGAGGGAGAAGCAGGCTTCCCGCTGAGCAGGGAGCCCAATGCAGGGCTCGATCCCAGGACCCTGGGATCATGACCTGAGCCGAAGGCAGACGCTTAACCGACTGAGCCACCCAGGGTGGCACCAACTTCTTACTCTAAAAATTGGTAGAGAAAGAATTAAGCATTGATCCTGCCATTTTAGGATGAACTAAGATTCATCTTCAATTAGTGAGGAAAAGCTCTTCTTTACAGAATATTCTTTACATTATTCTTTACAGAATAATGCCAAATATTAAAGGTAAAAGGAACTGGAAAATTACCATTTTGCAATCCCTAATGATATAATTCATTCAGGGAAGAAGCACCAAGCCATGCCAAAATCATTATGTGAAAGGTTGTTAGAGAACAGGATGTTTGCATGGTGCCAAAGCATTACCCCACAGATTACCTGCCAACTGCAAAGGGAAAAACAAATCTTTACAATGGACTCAACCAAGTGATCAAACTCAACTTCACCAGCCTTGATGCAACCTGGTATTATGGCTCACTGATGTGACATCCAAAGACTAGAGCAGAGAGAGGTGACACTTCTCGGAGTATATCCTCTTAAACAGTTTTGACTTTTGAATCATGTAAATGTTTTACATAGTCAAGAAATAAATCATAAATAAAAAGCAATCCTTAAAATTAAAAACAAACTGAAACAAATACCACTGGAACACAACATCATCTATGAAATACTCTTTCCAAAAACTTCAAGCCTAAGTCTAATCAAGCCTTTAGAATTTCCAATTCACAAGAAATATAAAGGCTAGAAAAACAAGTTAAACAATACTAGAAGGAAATAGACAACTAGCCTATTCTCTTCAAAAAGCCAACGACATGGAGGGGGAAAAATAATGGAGGAATTACTCTGGATTAAAGAGACATACCAACTAATTATAATTAGATACTAGTTTGAATAACTATACAGCTAAAAAATAAGTTTTTAGACAATTAGGAACATTTATGTACTGGATATTAGACGCTATTAGGGAACTATTCATTTCTCTTAGGAGATGCATGTTGAGGGATGCTTGGGTGGCTCAGTCAAGAAAGCATCTTGGGTGGCTCAGTCAGTAAAGCGTCTGCCTTCAGCTCGGGTCTTGATCTCAGGGTCCTGGGATCGAGTTCCGCACTGGGCTCCTTGCTCAGCAGGAGCCTGCTTCTCCCTCTGCCTGCCGCTCCCCCTGCTTGTGCGCTCTCTCTCTCCCTCTCTCCCCCTCTCCCTTTCCCTCTCCCTCTGACAAATAAATAAATAAAATTTTAAAAAAAGAGAGATGCATGTTGAAGTATTTACGAACAAATGAAAGGTTATGATGCATACTTCCAAAGGAAAGCAGAAATTTTAAAAATATATATACTAAATAAACACATACACATAGAGAAAGAAAATATGACCAAATATTAATAATTAATCATTACTGAGTCTGGGTTAAACAGGTATTCATCTTTTTTTTTAATTAAAGATTTATTTATTTATCTTATTACCTTAGAGTGAGGGAGCAGCAAAGGGAGAGGAAGAGAGAATCTTAAGCAGACTCCCCACTGAATGCAGAACCTGATGTGGGGTTTGATCTCATGACCCTGAGATTATGACCTGAGCCAAAACCAAGAGTCGGATGCTTAACTGACTGCGCCACCCGGGTGCCCTGGTATTCATCATCTTTTAACTTATCTCTGTGTTTGGTACTTTTCAATATAAAGAAAAGGGAAAAAATTTCCAATCCTTCAAGAGACTACATGTTAAGAGGAAAAGGGAGACTATACCAGCCATTCTTTGGAAAGGGACATACAAGTGGGCACTCAATCTTTAGTCAAAATCAAGGGCAATGTGCCAGTGAAGTCAGAGCGTTCAGGTGCTATCATAACAGACAAAAACAGCGTGAAGGGGTAAGGGTCTCTGCAGCCTTCACTCACCATGTGTCACTCCCTCAGTTGGCTGCTGCCTTCCATTGCTCAAACTCTCAGGCAAATTTTTCAAAACTGAAATAAGCTTAAAAAAAAAAAGGGAGAGCAACATATGCAAGATGAAAAGAACAAAAGCAGAGATACATTATAATTGAGTACCATGACATTATGGAAAGCTTTGAAGGAGGTGTGTGGCAGGGCAGGGCAGTAAACTGCCTTAAGCTGTGATGAGACAAGTCTCCTCAATGGCGTCTCAGTGGAGATGCTGCTCTCTGCAGAGGACAGAGCAAAGATGTGCTTCCAGAGAATGCTGAGCTTTGCTGGCTATGCAAGCTCTTCTTGTCAGGACAATGTGTGCTCGGGAATCCACACTCTAACTCCTAGGAGGGAAGGCAGTGGAGCCTCAAAGAAGGAAAATGTACTCTGGAGCCACACAGTTCTGGGTTCAAATCCCAATTCCACCAGCTTGTCTCCTCCTCTGGGAATAGTGTCAGGCGTCCACGTTTACTGTGAGGTTCGTGGTATGAGGAGAAAGTTACTTGACTTGTGTGGCCTTCAGTGTCATCATCTTTAAAAACTGGCGACAGTAAGAGGCTACCTCAAAGTCTGTTTGTTGGGAAGGTAAAAAAAAAATAAGTCTACAGAGGATCCCGAATAGTCCTGGCACACAAGCCTGTGCTCGAAAAACGAGAGCCACTATTATTACAATACCATTTCTGAGGCGAGTGCCTAGATTAGGAAGCACCATCTAGACAGTTGGGGAAAAACTACCCTCTACAGAAAATTAACTAGTTCATATGAAAATCAGTGATTTGGTTATTAAGCACTGACTCAGACCTCCTGTATGCAGATTCGAGCTATACAAAGCCGAAGAGTTCATTTACAGCGAGGGGGTCAGCAGAACTCCAGGGCGTATGGAGGCAGTGACCTCAGCGCAGGCGCAGAAGTGGAGCAATGCAGGGTCACTGAGGGGATGGCTATTGGCCAGTCTGACAGGGGCGCCAGGCCAGTCTGAGAGCCGGAGGCTGAAACCGGGAAGCAGCGTCTAATGGCCTCACTGGAACGTGGGGGCCCACAGAAGCTCGCGTGTTTCAGGAGAGCCTGTATTAAGTCCCCACTCTGTACATTTCCCAAAGACTTACATGAGCAATGCCAACCTTGATTTTAGGAAGCAGGGAGAGAAATCAATTAAAAGAAACAAAAAGCTGAAAATGACGCACTACAGAAGTGTTCTTTGCATCACTGACAGGCAGGAGACCCAGGAAATGAGCACAAAGCAGTGGGATGTTAGAGAACCGTACCATGTTGGCCCCCAGTCTCGACAGCACTTCCTCCAGTTCCTTGGCGGTGCTCTTAGGTGGCACAGGAACCGCCTCCTGTTTGAGAATTGGGCCGACATCAAACCTACCAAAAATCAAAAGCAAATAACAACATTACCGTTCCTTCAGATCAACAGGTTTATCTACATGAGTGTTTACATACCACAAGGATAGTTTAACCCTGGCTGTGGATTTGACTGTTTAGCAAAAGAGAAATGTCAGTTTAAGAGAAGGGAAAGCAAAATCTGGCCTGTACTCAGATTTTAAATCTATTTTTTTTCTAAAGGAGAAAAGTATGGGAAGTTGCATATCAGGGATTTAATTGCAGCTGCAAATAATTCCACCTTTAGTAATAAACAGTATTTTAAAAGCTTCTATTTATACAATGAGGGCACAGAGCAAAAAATTTATTTTCCAAGGAAGTACCATTAAAAAATTCATAATGATTTCTTTCTATATTTCCTTTCTCAAAGGACAAGAGTTTTTTTTAATTAATTAATTTACTTTTATAATGTATTATTTGTTTCAGGGGTACAGGTCTGTGATTCGTCACTCTTACACAATTCACAGTGCTCACCATAGCCCATACTCTCCCCAATAAAGGACAAGAGTTTTGCCTGGATTCTAATCATTGGTGATTATAAGTAGGTACAGGTGTATTTGCATTCCCACAGTCTTACATTTTACACTAAGCTCCATAAAAACTGGCTATCAGCTTTTATTAGAAATATGCTTCATTTTATTTTTTTATTTTTATTTTTTTAAAGATTTTTAATTTATTTATTTGACAGAGAGAGAGACAGTGAGAGAGGGAACACAAGCAGGGGGAGTGGGAGAGGGAGAAGCAGGCTTCCCGCTGAGCAGGGAGCCCGATGCGGGGCTCGATCCCAGGACCCTGGGATCATGACCTGAGCCGAAGGCAGATGCTTAACGACTGAACCACCCAGGTGCCCCAGAAATACGCTTCATTTTAAATACTTAACTTTGTGGTTGTTAATTCTATTTCCAACCTGAGAGCTTTAATAAAATGCTTACTATTTTACAAACATCCACAAAAAACAGAGTGAGTAGTCTCTTGAATCCCCATAACATCATCCAGAGTTTAGAATTATCAAAGTTTTACAACTCATTTCATCTGTCCCTCTTGTTTTCTGAAGTAAGTTAAAGCAAATCCCAAGTATGCAGTTGTTCTTGTGAAGTTGTGAATTATTTTCTATGGGGACATTAGGTGATAACAGATAGAAGCTTAATATAATCCTGTTTTAGACTATAGTAGGATAAAAAAATCAAATGTTTAAGATAAATACACACTGGCATATACTGTAGTCTTCAGGTTCCAAAAATTTTTTGACCATAGAAACGAAGGCCAGCAGAACCAAGATTGATTACAACTCATATACAAAAATCCATCTCTCATTTGCACAATGTTCTTTATAGAAATCCGGCTGTTAGTACTATAATTTCTTCCAGTTAACAAGTCAAACATTTCACAAGGACTTACAGAGGCACTACATAACACCAAGCCACATATAGTTTATATTAGCAACCAGGAAAAGACAGAGAGGGAAGGCACTCTGGAGTTAGAGGAATTAGTGAGCACCATCCATTCATCCACTTCCACATCCCCTCCAAACAGACTGACATCAACATTCAAAACCACAAAGTCTAGAGACAAGAAAATATCTTCTACCTTTTAGGCCTGATTTGCATAATCGTTACTCCAGTAACTGTGTCTCCGTGAAGCACGGTATGGATTATAGGGGCTGGACCACGCCACCTCGGGAGGCAACTGGGATGGACATTCAAGACGCCACTGAGTCAGAAAAGGCAGAAATTAGTGTGCAAGTGGGCTTTACCATTTAGTTCCTGTGACCTAAACAAATATGCGACTTTTCATCATTACACTTCCCCAGAAAGTTTGAAAAACAAAGTTGAATCTAGTCTTATACCACCTGTAAAGGGAGCCAGAGATTGTTTACTCTCTTATAAGAGACCAGTGAAACTCAATTAAAAACAGAAAAAGAACAACTATTCACTGTCCCAAAGATGTTCCACAACAGTCTGTGATGTCTGGGAGTTTTTAAAGATTTTATTTTTAAAGTAATCTCTATACCCAACATGGGGCTCGAATCCACAACCCCGAGATCAAGAGTCACACGCTCCACCGACTGAGCCAGCCAGGCATCCCTGGGAGTTTTTAAGTAAAAGCAAAAAAACACCTTTTATACTCTAGGAGGAGAAGCACTCAAACCCTCCTGTGCATCTCATGGACAATGTGATTATGGTTTAGTCCAATTACCCTGTTTCATTTAGTTTGCATAGAGAATGCCTAAAACAAGCTGCTTGAATCCCCATCCAATGATCTATTCACCTTTGCTGTTTATCCCAACACACCTATTGCCCATAGATGAACAATTTAAATCATTTACTAAGTAAGCTGATTAGTTTGATGATATCTCCACCGCAGGAATACGCACTTGAGAGTGCATGTATACGAGAGTCTTATACTCAAAATTCCACTGTTCAGACCCACCTCATTCACCCAACAAATATTTACTGAGCACAGTCCATGTGCTGGGGATACAAGCAACACTGAACCAGAGGAGGAAAAATACTGCCCTCAGGGAGCTTACATGCCAAGAGCGGGAGATAAGCAATACAAAACTGTGTAAAAAGTTTGCCAGATGGTTCTAAGGGCTGTGGAGGAAAATAAAGCAGAGAAGAGATAGAGTACTGGGTGGGAGACAAAAGTTTTCACAGGGGTCACAGAAAGTTTTACCAATAAGGAGACACTTGAACAAAGCCGTGAGGAGGTAAGGGAATAAGCCATGCAGATATTCCAGGCAGAGGAAACAGTAGTATCTTGAGGAAGGTAAGTGTTCAGCAAGTTCAAGGAACAGCAGGGAGGCTAGTGTGGCTGGAGTGGAGTGAACCTGAGGAGTAACACGAGGAGATGAGACCAGACAGCCAGGAGGGGACCAAGGCCAGTAGGTAGGTCCTTACAGGCCCCTATAAGGATTTGGATGACTTCTGTGTAAGAACGTTGAGCAGAGTGACATGATCCAGCCTCTGCTTTAGAAGGATCACTTTGGCTGCTGGGTTGGTAAAAGACTGAGAAGGCCAAGGGCAGCAGACATCAGGCAGGGGCTACTACAGAACCCGACAGGTGAATTCTATCTAGAATTCAAAGGCAGAGCCAATAAGATTTCCTGATGGATTGGATGTGTGGTGTGAGAGAAGGCATCACAAGCCACTGAAAGGTTTTGAGTCCGAACAACCAGAGGGTGGAGTTGCCATTTACTGAGATGAAGATTTGGGGAGGAGCAGGTTTTGGGCAAAAGTTCAGGAATGTAGTTTAGGACATCTTAAATGTAAGGTGCCTATCAGACACCCAAGCAGAAGTGTGCAGGAGGTGGTGGGTATCAGGGGCCTGGATTTCAGGGAGAGATCTGAACTGGAGGGACACATTGGGGAACTGTCAGCATCTATATGGAATTTAAATGAAGGTGGGTGAGAGCCCAGAGATCAAGAGCATCACACATTTCAACAATTCATGACACTAACAAAATTTTTTTATCTTAAAATAGTAAAGAAAGCAGAATTAGAATTCAAATCATTGCACTTTAGACACCAGGCCCATATATAAAGACCAAGGCCTCTATACTATATTCCCTTTAAAAAAAAACTTACTAGGGAAATTTAAGAATAAGAGCCTCACTCAAAAGTCGGCCAAATGAAGCTACCACTCCAACGTCGTACTCTCCAGATCCCACATCTGGCCACTCATACACTGGAAGCTGAGACTGGACAGCATATTGCTTCACTGGTAGTCCTTTTGGGGATGGGGAGGGCACTGTGACCACCTCCAATTTTTCAATTAACTCTTCCTCTTTGTTTTCTCTAAGTTGGAAAGATTAGAAGAAAATAGGAGTGTTAGGACAATGACTCAAAGCTAAAGTACTTCACATACTTCCATAGTACTTTTATGTTAGATTCATGAGACATTTAAGGGTAAATGATTAAAAACTAGTACACTGAAGAGACTGAGTTTTTGTTTTTTATTTAATTTTAATTATTTGTAATTTAAAGAGCCACATGTGGCTAATGGCTACTGTTTGGATAGCATGGTTCTAGAAATTTCCTGTGCAAAGAGAAACATATGGTACATTTTACTCAAATAGGATATTGCTTATACTGCTCTACATTTTGGTTTTTCCCTCTTAACAACACTATATTACTATTACGTGAGTCTTTTAAAAAAGTGGGTCAAATATACATCTGCTTGTATATCCAGCAAACATTTCTAGAATAAGAAACTGAAAACAGTGGCTGTCTCTGAAGAGAGGAACTGGAAATGGAAGATAGAGGTGGAAGGAACTGACTTCTCACTGTATGTCCTTTGAACCTTTTGAATTCTGTACCACAACCATGTGTTAGCCAAACAAGAAATACTTTTATTTTATTTATTTTGAAAGATTTTATTTATTAGAGAGAGAGAGAAAGAGCGCACACGGGAGGCAAGCAGGGAGGAGGGGCAGAGGGAGAGGGAGAAGCTGACTCCTCGCTAAGCAGAGAACCTGACACGGGGCTGGATCCCAGGACTCTGAGATCATGACCTGAGTTGAAGGCAGCCGCTTAACTGACTGAGCCACCCAGGCGCCCCTCGATCCAACAAATACTTAAAAAAAAAAAAACAAAATATATCCCATGGACATCATTCCATAGCAGTACATGTAGTACTACCTCTTTCTTTTTACCTGCTGCATCGTAGTCCAGTGCCCAGAGGGTGTTAGTTTATTTACCAGTTACTACATCACGTGTTGAGGAGTTATGAGAAAAGGAGTATATAGGAGGGCCCTAAAGACAAAGCACAGGAGTAATGGAGCTGCCAAGCAAAGCATCAGCAGAAAGGTCAGGACACATGCCATGAGATTCTGGAAACAATCTGCGGAAAGCATTTTGTGGAGAGTACATCATGGAGGGTGTGCAGAAGGAACATGTGTGAAGGGAGCGTTTCAGGGTGTGTGCACAGAGCAGAGTGGTGGAAGGAGGAATATGATAGGAGGGGACTGATGGGGTTGTCGATAGAAGGGGCTGCTGTGAAGAAGACTTGATGGAGATGACAAATGAGTGTGGGGGGTGCATCAGGAAAAAACGCTGTGGAAAAATAACAAATGGAGGTTGGGGGAAGGCAGGCAGAGCAGTATAGCTGAGTCAAGCCACCATACAGCATGGACTCTCGAAACAGGTTGGATCTCAATCCCCTCCCCCACCCCAGTAAATGGCATTTGTTAAATCGTAGAAATACTAAAGGAATACCTAAGAGTTCTGATTTATGAATTTATTCAGCTGGAAATAGTTCGTTTTTGGGCTGTGTCCTCATTTCAGCCCCAGAAAACTGGGTCCCGTTGTATACAGAGAGGAGATGGGGAGGGGAGCGGAGAAGTGAGACATGGGTGTGCATGTGCCCGGTAAGAAGCCCTGAGGATTGGAGGGTACAAATTAAATGAATAGGAGGCAGAAGGAGGAATTGGAAAGAGGAGGACTTCGAAGTCAGAATCCGTTTCAAGGCCCGACCTGCTCAGCTGATGACCTTGGACAATCGCTTAACCTCTCTGAGCTCCAGTTTTCTTACACACAAATGGGGCAAGGAGGTGGTGGCAGAGGACAGAGGCGATGTGTGCAAAGCGACTAGCGCCGGCTTGGCACGTGGGGCACCCGCTAGCGCTTGGAGAACCGAGAGACTGAGCCCGGTGAGGGAGTGTAGACCGGAGGGACCAGGCGGGTGCCGTGCACCTTCCGGGCGCCTGGAGACGCGGAGATCTGGGCCCAGACCCTTCCGGCTCTGCTGCTTTCGCTGGCGCGGAGTGTAAACCCTCGGGGCCGGCCGCAGAGGCTCGGCATCAGCGCCTTGGGCAGCCGGGCCCCCCAAGCCCCGGCCCTGGTACCTGGCGGCGTGCAGCGCCCGCAGCGCCTCGCGGGCGAACTGGTCCGTGCCGAAGAAGAGCACCCGCCAGGGCGGCTTCTCGCGGACTCGGACGCCCCGGCCATCCTCCCCGCAAGGGGAGCCGCCGAGCCCGGCCAGCGCTCGCCACTGGGGGCTCGGCTTACCGCCCGGACCGCCACCCACCGGCCGGGGCCCCCAGCAGCGCCGAACCAGCACCCTCATGACCTCCGCGGGGTGGCCTATCCTGCGCAGGCGCCTCAAGGTAGAAGGGGGTGCGCGTGCTCGGCCGGAGGGGCGGGGCCGGAGAGGAGAGCTGATGGGCGTGGTCTGCTAGCGACTTGGGCGTGGTCTGTGTGGTTGGAGGTGTGGCCTGTGTGGTTGGAGGCGTGACCCGCCTGCGCTCGAGCTCCGGTAGGAATTTGCCGGCTCGAGCCTCCCCGTGATTTTTATTGCATTTGTTTGCACGATTTAGCCAATTTCCCCAAAAGAGCTCTCTTGGGAGCAAATCATGTGTTTTCAGACAATGAAATATCATTTATTACGTAATTATGATAATTAATATTTACTGAATATTTACTGTATGCCATGCTTTGGCTAAGCATTTTATACCCATTATTTCAGTTAATCCTCCTATCAAGCATACAAGGTAGATATTATCCAACCATTTTACTGAAGAGAATCCGAGGTTCAGTGAAGTGAAGGGAATTACCTACCTAAGGTCCTGACAGCTAGTTCAGCTAGTTGCTTCAAATCCTGCTATCCTTACCATTTGGTCTTCATGGCAATCCTTATGTACTAGGCAAGTGAAAGTCCCCATTGTGCACCGAGGAAACTGAGCTCAGTTACTTGCTCACAGTCATTCTGATGAATCTAAGGCCCCACTCTTGCCCCTATCCTGTGGGTTCCCTCTCACACAGAGGGATACATACCATAAGGGAGATTTTCAGGGGAAAAAAGCAGGGGAAGCTGTCCCCAAAAGAACTGAAAGGAACTTTAGTGCTTAGATTCTGTATTCCAGAGACCCATACAATGACCTTCTCATGTATGGTCACACATCTTGTGTATGGCTACAGAGTGGAGACTAGATTTCCTTTCTAGTCTTACTCTTACCACACATCCCCATCACACAGTCTTAGACCCAGTGACTACTGGGTCAGTCCTTCTTTCCAAATTATGAGCTCTGCACATTCCTGCTTCTGTGCCTTTGCTTGCTGTTCTTTTTTTTTTTTTTTAAGATGTATTTATTTTTATTTTAGAGAGAGAGCCCGTGAACAGGGGGAGGGACAGAAGGAGAGAGAGATTCTCAAGCAGCCCATCATGGAGCCTGACACAGGCGCAGCTCCATCCCACC
This sequence comes from Neomonachus schauinslandi, assembly GCF_002201575.2. Taxonomy (NCBI): domain Eukaryota; kingdom Metazoa; phylum Chordata; class Mammalia; order Carnivora; family Phocidae; genus Neomonachus; species Neomonachus schauinslandi. The sequence goes on from NC_058411.1 coordinate 103,503,937, forward strand.
ACCCAGAGATCATGACCTGAGCCGAAACTAGGGTCGGATGCTTAACGGACTGAGCCTCCTAGGCGCCTCTGCTTGCAGTTCTTTCTAGACTGCCCTCCTCATATCACTTCTCTAAATGATATCCATTCTTCAATGCCAAGTTCAGATATCTTCCCAGAAGCCTCGAGCTCTTGCATGAATGGATTTAATGTGTTTTTCCATGTGGTGCCTCCTTAATGCTCTGTGGGAACTGCTGCTTCTCATAGTTTGGAATTATTGAGGAAAGTTGTCTGATTATGCATCAACATTGACAAATTCACCTGTGTGTTGAATAGAAAAGAGAGAGAGAGAGGCAAAGAGGAATTGAGAGACTGTATTTCAGTGATTCTGCTCATCTAAATGAAGAGGGGGAGATGAGACCCCAAACCTTCCATGCCTTCAATCAAGTTTTGTTCCAGTATCCTCTGTAAGTAAGTGGAATAGGATTCTAATATATTTATTTATTTTAAAGATTTTATTTATTTATTTGAGAGAGACAGCACACACAGAGGGAGAGGGAGAGAGAGAAGCAGACTCCCTGCTGAGTAGGGAGCCTGACACGGGGCTCGATCCCAGGACTCTGGGATCATGACCTGAGCCGAAGGCAGACACTTAACCGACTGAACCACCCAGGCACCCCTGATTCTAATATTTTTAAAAATGGTCATTTTCCATACAACGCGACCTATATTTAAATGCAACCCAAATAGTCATTTGAGTTTCCACCCTAGAATCTGGCCACTGTCTAAAGTGTGACTCTTTATGTTTGTGTTTATGTCATTTCTGTCCTTGAGTTAGCCTGTGTTGTACTACATTTGATTTATTTTCAGCACTCCATGTCTCCACAGCTAGCCCAGCTCCCCAGAGCTGCGCCCTTTGCCAACTGCTTCTTCTGAGGAGCCAAAGCCAATCTGTTTTCTTTCCTCCACAGGGTTGTCTCCTGCCATTGATATCTTATTTTCTAGTGGATGGTCTTTTGATTTGCAGCACACTTCTTTTTTAAAAACTCAACATAATATTATTGTAACGGCTGAAGTTTTCCCAGGACGCTAAAATGGAAATATTTCCGAAGCTCATGGTAGTAAGTTAGGAATGTATAGGGAAGTCCATTTCCAAGCCCAAGAAAACCCATTGCTGGAGCTACCACAAAACACACAGAGAAGATGAGGAAGCCAGCACCTCATGGCAAGGAGTTTTAGGTAATAAATTAAGAATGTCCAGAAAGCACATCCAAGAGGCCTATCATATTACTCTGGTGCTCCAGTTTCCAGAAATTTCTCTCTCCTGATGAATGGAGTGTCTATGTATGCTGAATCCATGAACTTGCTCAAGGTTCTGAGTCTGGGTGACAAGACAAGAGCAGGGTCACTGACAGAGCAAGCCTGCTTGGTGATAACTCTGACGATGTTTCAGCTTCAAATGCTTGGAAAGTGAAAGTGCTGAGAATCAAGTGGAGATGTTTGGAGGAAATCTAGAATATGGGAGTGACCTTAATGTCTGGAGGGTGAGAGAGCTGATCTGGAATGAGAGGAAGCAGGAAGCGTCTCCTCTCCCTGGTCCCCATCATCCCATCCTCACCCTGAATATGTGTGTATGATTTTTGAGGAGTGCAGAGACCTGCCAGAGAGTCAGTTTCCATGTGTGTGTGTGTGAGCAGCCCTTTGGTGCTCACAGTCAAAAAGATAGAGCAGCAAGAGCCCTGGGAAAGAGGGAGCAGGGGCACAGGGAGGAGAATGGTCAGAGCTCTGATTGGTAAAATGGCCAATGCCTGAACCCACAAGAATTCCGGAATGTGGTCTGGGAGACAATGCCACATGTGACAGGAGAAGGTCTACCATAACCAGGTATCGGGCCAGGGCCAGGGTCAGGAACCGAACCACGGGGCGCCGCACAGGGAAATGTCTTTTGGGGTGCCGCACGTTGGTGGGAAGTTCCGTGTAGTACTCTCTCCTGGCTGTAGTTGCATCAGAAGTCCGCCAGGGTGTGCTGCTCACCAACATTTCCTGTCGTTGAGCGCGATGGCCGATTCACCGGCTCCAGCACCTTTCGCTCGGAATGGGCTTGTCCGTGTTGTTACTGCCTCATGTGGTCTCAGTAGATGTTCCTCCTTAAGCCGTCCAGCTGCTCTCTAAAGCAGCACTGGGGCTGCAAGGCCATCCGCTGGGGACAGACCGGGAGAGGCTGTCTCCCCACTAACCCATCCACCTCGTACAGGTGATGACACAAATAGTTAGGAGGCTCTTCTGTGCAGCAGCAGACTGTCCCTCACTAGGAGCCCAGGTGTCTTCCCATCCCAGGTGAGAGCTTAGGAGGCAGCTTCCGGCCCGCAGGACTCGGTGTCCTTGAGGAGAGAGACTGGAGACGTCAAATGTCATCTGATGGATGTCAGAGTCCCAGGAAGGGAAGGCAGATGTGGTACTACAGGAATGAGAAGCAGGAAGTTTTCCTTTGCTGCTGATAGTTAACCCCAGTAAACCAAGCGAAATATCAAAATGGATGTAAAGAGATCAAATCTTAAAATCTTTGGTTTCCCCCAGGCAAAAGAGCTGTACAATATTAACAAAGGGAAGGCATATTTCTTTTTGTAAAGTACATTTTCCTAGCTCTGCAAGGAAGTTGACAAGATAGTAATACCTTTCATGTTAAATGGAACTCATAATTTGACTGGTCTAGAGATTGGTAACCATTTACAAAAATTTAGAATAAGGGTTTCAAGAACTGCTGGGAAGGGGCACCTTCTGAGGGTGGCTCAGTCAGTTAAAGTGTGTGCCTTTAGCTCAGGTCATGATCACAGGATCCTGGCGTCTGGCTCCCTGCTCCGTGGGGAGCCTGCTTCTCTCTCTCCCTCTGCCCCTCCCCCGGCTCGTTTTCTTTTCTTTTCTTTTCTTTTTTTTTTTTAAGATTTTATTTATTTATTTATTAGAAAGCGAGCGAGAGAGAAACAGCATGAGAGGGGGGAGGGTCAGAGGGAGAAGCAGGCTCCCCGCCCAGCCGGGAGCCCGATGTGGGCCTCGATCCCAGGACTCCGGGATCATGACCTGAGCCGAAGGCAGTCGCTCAACCGACTGAGCCACCCAGGCGCCCCCCCGGCTCGTTTTCTTACTCTCTCTCTCTCTCTCACAAATAAAGAAAGTCTTAAAAAAAAAAAAGCTGGGAAAATAAAAGGAGGAAAAAAGAAACAAGTGTTCAAAAGAGAACAATGGAGTTTTAGTTAATAAAAGGTGTCTGGTTACCAAGATAATATAGGGAATGAACGATATCAAAATAGATATTAGGCCAGTCCTAAGAAATCTTTCCGTATATGACTTTTATTTTACTTTTTAAAAGATTTATTTATTTATTTATTTATTTGAGAGAGAGAGAGAGAGAAAGCAAGCACGGTGGGGAGGGGCAGAGGAAGAGGAGGAAAGAGTCTCAAGCAGACTCCACACTGAGCGCAGAGCCCATGGGGCGGGGGGCAGCGGGGGGACGGGCTCAATCTCATGACCCTAAGATCACAACCCCAGCTGAAACCAAGAGTTGGATGCTCAACTGATTGAGCCACTGAGGTGTGCCAGTATACTCCAATTTTTAAGGCTCTGATTTTTATCACAATGTGAGTAAAATGCCAACATAACATTTTAGCTCATGTAAGGCTTGGATTTATATTCTGATAAGCCTAATTAATTGAAATTTCCAAAGTCCTTATACTTGTCTTATAGGCCATTGAAATCGTTACTTACACAAAACAATAAGGCTATGTAGATATAACTATGGGGTCTCAACCAAATTTAATTGTAATAACTAGTGTAAACTTCACACAATGTTGTAAACCATATGGAACCACAGAATTATGTTGCTTGCATTACTGAGTAAAATTTAGGGTGTGTATTTAATACCAACAGTGATTAATGTAATACTGAGTGTCAATTTAAGTCATAATTCCAAGATAACCAATTAACTTTAAGAGTTTAGACATATTAATTTAAAATAATATAAATGACTTTTGGTTATCTGAAAAAAAATTAAGAAATTAAAAGGAGTAGCATGAAACAGTACAAGTATCTGGAGATTGCACAATACTTTTTACAACCAGTCACAAAAGACCGCAAAAGACCAAATAAATGTAGGATTCCATCTATATGAAATGTCCATAATAGCCAATCTATAGAGACAGAAAATAGGGCAGGGGTGCGTGTTGGTAGAAATGAGGGGTGCCTGGGGCACCTGGGTGACCTCAGTTGGTTAAGTGACCAACAATTTTGGCTCAGGTCATGATCTCAGTGTCGTGGGGTTGAGCCCCACATGGGGCTCCACACTCAGTGGGGAATCTGCTTGAGATTCTCTTTCTCCCTCTCTGTCTCTGCCCCTCCCCCCCCCACTTGTGCTCTTTCTCCCTCTCTCTCAAATAAATAAATAAATCTTAAAAAAAAAAAAAAAGAAATTAGGGGTGCCTGCCAATTGGCACAAAGTTCCTTTTGAGGTTGATGAAAATGCTCTGAAATTGATTGTGGTGATGTTTACATGACTCTATGAAGTACACTTTAAATGACTGAATTGTATGTTATGTAAATTACATCTCAATAAACCTGTTTAAAAGTTACGTTTTTAGGTACTCTTATCCGTACAAAATGTACTTCTTTCCTCATATTCAAGTTACACGAATAAAATTAATGCAGTAAAAAATGTCTTAAGATACACTTCACATGTCTAATTTTATTTTTTTATTTTTTTAATTTTATTTTTTAAACCAAAATTCAAAGCTTTGAATCATGTTGTACCTATCATTATTTGGTATACTTATTTAAAATATATATGTAATGAGGTATATTCAAAATTAGTTAAGTAATTGGGAAGCATATGTATAATAGAGTATTAATAACCCCACTTAATACACTGATCACATGCCTGATTGAGTGTGTACAGTCTATGAGTCAATCTGAGGTAGTGAAATACATTTTTATTTTTCTTTTGCATAGATGACAGAAGTTTTTTGCTGTAACTTCCAAAATGTAGACTATTAAAAGAATCCATTAACTTCCAGGAAACTTTTGGAAATACATAATCTGCAAACAACTATACGCAAATAAACAAAATGACAAGAGATTCCTCATTTCGTATATGCAAATGATACTACAAAGCCCTCCAAGGACATGGCTTATGGAATCATAACCTTACAGGTAGAAAAGGCTGCCGCTTCCAGGCAGGCCAGAAACATTGACAAGTTTCAGGGAGCTGGAGAAGAGACTTGGAAATGGATGACCAAACCTGGTGAGGTGAATTAGATGGTGCTGGGTTTCTGGCCTCAGAGCGAACACACTGATAAAGTCAGTAGAAAGCATTTCTGGCACCATGGAAAGATTGGAAACTTATCCCCAGGGCTTTATACAGTTTACAGGGAAAAGTTAACTTTCTGCTTCTAATCTTATGGCTCTAATTTTGCTTATCGTTCAGCAAGGTCTTTGTGCAATTATACATGCCTCTTGCTGGACCTCTGAACTAAAACATGAGACATAGAATAACACTTACATGATTCAGGCTCATAAACTGCATGAAATTGTTACCACCAGATTGAATCACCATACAATATTTGTTTGGAAATTCTTCCCAAATATAGGAAGCTGGTTGAAAGGAATACTATTAACGTGGGCATTACTCTTTCTGGTAACGATGATTGTGTATGTTTTGTATGTCAACTTGCCTCCATTAAAAAAAAAATGTAAAAAGTGATCAACTAGGCAAGAAATTGAATCAACATAAAGAGATAGCCCTATTTTTTTTTACCAAGACAGGTCTTTAAAAATAATCTGAGCGAAAAGGAGAAGCTTCAAAAGAAAAATTGTCCCACACCTAATCAAGGACAGAACTTTTCTCCTTTTTCAATGATTTAATTCACAACTTCCTTCTGGAAAGAAATTATGATTCCTGGTCAAAATGCTTAGAAAAGTTTCTGCTAACTTTAAGACAATTAAGACTTGTTCTAGAAAACTAGTCACCCACCCACCCAAATGACACCGGTCAAGAGTCTTAGTGACCTTTTAATCAAACATTCTTCTTTTAAAAATCTAGTCTAACAATGATTATCTAACCTTTCACCAAAAGTGAATCTTTAAACTAGGACAGCCCGAGGCGTTTTCCCTTATAGCAAGATTGTAATAAAACTTTAGATGGTCCTAACTAAATTGTTAGAAGTATTTTCTTTAATTCTGGGGTCAGCTGTATGCTGTGGAGTTCCCCTCAAAGAATGCTTACTTGCTTGTGAAAGGTGATAACAACAAAATTCAGACAGATTAATACGAAATGCTGCCTTACCACGTGGTTAGATACTCCTCACGTTATTTAGCAATTCATCTTCAAAGGAAGCTACTCAGAGTGCTGCGTATGGGCATTATTAAATGTCGTGTCTATTAAATTAAAATGAAAGGCTGAGAGACTCTGACTTGATTCTACTCTTGGACTTTGATTTAGTCAGGAACTGAAGAAGATAATTGGTTATACTGTAACCAGGAGCAAAGCGTCAAAGACATAGAAGTGAGGATTATAAAGAAAGGTCAACGACATAGAAAGTCTCAAATGCTATAGCTAAGATGAAAGTAGTGGTGGCCAAATGTCCTTTCTTGGAGAAAGTACATACTTTGTTCCATTGCTACCCACCAGTCTCTGCCCAAACTTCCAATACTTTGCAAAGTTCCTAAAATGCTTCCAGCAAGATATGGGTCTGTTGAAAAAGGATTTGCTCCCTGAGATCATTTCATTTCAGCAAAAAGATGGTTTCCCTTTGGATACCCATCTCTCCTTCCAACTACCCTCTTGCAGATGGAGGCATCAAGTCAGTGTTTAAGCACCAATAATTTTGGACTTAATTGCCCTACCTTTTCCAAAAATGCCCCCACTGTTTCTATTCTATGTTTCCTTCCTCTGGGCTTAATATAAACATTGGCCCCTGGAAGGAATACGTGGTTCTGTTGGTACCATAATTTAACCCCTCCCCAGTTCTTGGACATTTAGATATTCCTTTTTTATCATCTTAAGCAACGTTGCAGTAAACATCCTCGTCCACCTATCTCTGCTCCCCTGTGTTGTCATTTCCTTACATCACCACCTTTAGATTTCCTTTTGTTTTTTTATGACATTTTCTCTACTGAGAAGAGACTGTGCTGCTATTGGGAACTTGCCAGAATTATTGTTCAAACTTAATTATTAAATTGGCTTCTGAGTGTAAGTGACATTTGTGAAAATGAAGGTAAGAACAGATGGCTAGCCAAGGGCTTGTCCACCCCTCCTGGTACCAGCTGATGATGGATGGCCCACCCCAAGGAGCAGAAAAGCCTGAGCTGAAAGTCCGGAGCAGTCTCCAGAAGCCTCCCAGCAAGCACTGCGTCTTCAGTGTGGGAGGCAGGAGGCTGAGAAGCAGGAAGATGCTTATCCTTAGACCCTGGAGCTCAGGGCCAGGGGCCCTACCTGGCACCTTAACCCTGGGCTGAGATTAAAGTGCCCTGAGCCAAAGGGTCAAGATCCTGGACAGCCCAGTGTGTATTTCCCTACCTTCATCACCCACTGCTCTTAGGAAAAGAGATCTCCCTCATGTTGGGGTTTTTAACCCCCCCTCTTTTTTTTTAAGTAGAAAAACTAACTGGTTGAACCCAGGGGAATATCTCCTGAGCTTAAAGGGCCTGAGTTTTGTCAACACATAATTGGCCTCTCCTGATAATAATTTCTAAAATACCTTTCCTTTTTACTTCTCTTTGAAGCTTATATATAGTTAGATAAGAAAAAGAGGTCCAAGTGACTAGCTCAAAGGCATACGGCTGGTTGTAGCAAGGATGAATAGGACTAGAACTTAGTTCTTCTGATGCTAGGTATTCCCTTATTCAGCAGTTATTGGGCACAAATAATGTATGTATCAGTTATAGTACTAGCTAAGTTGTTGTAACAAAGAGATCCCAAACACAGTGCCTCGAATCATATCAAAGTTTACTTCTCTCACATATAACACTCCAGAGGTAGACAGCTGGTCCAGGGCAGATAGGCAGCTCTGCTCCATGAGGTCATTCAGGGACCCAGATTCCTTTATCTTGTTGTCGGGGTCACAAACTTTCTCCTTAAAGGGCCAAATAGTAAAAATGCAGGCTTTGCAGGTCATTCAGATAAAGTATAAAAATAAGCCAAACTAATCTATGGTATTAAAAGTCAGGCTAGTGGTTGCCTTTGTGTGGGTTAGTGCCCAGAAGTGGACACAAGAAGACTTCTGAGTTCTGGCGATGTTCTATTTCTTGATCTGGATGGTGTGGGTTTCACACATGGGTGTGTTCATGTGAAAATTCTCTAAGCCATAGCATAATATTCAAGTACTTTTCTGTATGTATGTTATACTTCAGTAAAAACATTTAAATAAATTGCAAAAAAAAAAAAAAAAAAAAAGCAGGGCGCCTGGGTGGCTCAGTTGGTTAAGTGACTGCCTTCGGCTCAGGTCATGATCCTGGAGTCCCGGGATCGAGTCCCGCGTTGGGCTCCCTGCTCAGCGGGGAGTCTGCTTCTCCCTCTGACCCTCTTCCCTACTCATGCTCTCTCTCTATCATTCTCTCTCTCTCAATAAATAAATAAAAATCTTTAAAAAAAAAGCGATTCAGAAGTATCACACTATTTCTTCTCTCATTACATGGGCTGGGGCAGGCTCTTCTTAAAGGGGACACAGTGCCCTTTAAGGGCCCCATGACACTCCTCAAAAGCAGACAGGGGGGATCAGGGAGGATTGGGGTCAAGGAGTCACTTTAGAGACGCTCACTGGAGTGGCTATCCAGTTCACAGCCATGGTTATCCTGTGGGCATGAGATTTGAGCCATCCATGGTACCTCACTTTCTGGCCATAATAACTGATCCAAAACATGGGTACGTGATCCAGGCCAGGACAAATAGTCTTTTCCTAGGAATTGCCAAACTGGATCTGAGGAAAGGGACTCCTTTCCTTCCAGCTATAAAGATGTGAGCCTGGATTTCCTGCAGCCTGGTCCAGGTTCCTAGAAATGGCTAGCTTGTGGGAATGAGCCTGATACCCAGTGAGAAGCAGGGAGAGAGCAGGAGAGAGAAAGAGCTAAGGATCTTCAGGCTCTTGGTTCCAAATATACCAAAGGTCAGCTCCACCCTGCTCTTCCCAGTTATATGAGCCAATAAATTCCTTTTAAATTCCTTTTGTGTTTAAGAGAATTAGTGTTGAGTTCCTCTCTCAAGAAAACTATCAGCTGCCTTTCTTCCACAAATGCACCCTAGATCTGATTATCTCCACGGTCACAATCCCAACCCAAACTACCCCTGTCTCTTGCCTGGATGAATGCCAAGTCTCCCAGCTCCTCTCTTCCTCTTTCACAATTCATTGTCCACACCAGCAAGCCAAGTGATCTTAGATAAATGTCAGTCAGACCCCATCACTTCCTGCCTAGTGATTTCTCATTACATCCAAAATTATACTATTTTATAAGGCCCTGCATGATCTGCTTCTGTCCATCCTCCAATTTTATCTCTTGTCACTTCCCCTTATCACTATCTTTTTTTCTTTCTTTCAGATTTTATTTGCCAGAGAGAGAGTGAGAGAACACACACACAAGCAGGGGGATCAGGAGAGGGAGAAGCAGTCTCCTCACCAAGCAGGGAGCGCAATGCGGAACTCGATGCCAGAACCTTGGGATCGTGACCCAAGCCGAAGGCAGACGCTTAACCGACTGAGCCACCCAGGCGCCCCTCAAGTAATATTTATTGAGTGAATGAATGAGTTACAAAATGATGAGGGGCTGGAGTTCCATGCAGGACTTAGTTTCCCCGTGGGGTCTCCTTTCCTCTGCACCATAATGTCATCCACACTGTTAATTAGTATTAACTCATAGAGCAACCTGGACCTCTCACTTGACCTCCCTCAATCTGTTGGCTCCTTTGTGAAATGGGAACTCCTTGCTGACCCAACTCCAAAGGTTGCTGGAGATGCAAGGAGCCAGTGGGTGGAGAAGCCCAAAGCCCAGCAACAATCAGAATCGAATGAGTCTGGCCTTGCTCTGCTTCCCCACCAAGTCCTTCCCCCTACATGATCCTGTTCAACCTAGCCTAGCCCTTGAAAAGTATTATTTTATAGCTCCTTGTAGAGAATTTACACAAGGTCATGACCTTCACTGTGAGAAAGCACAGGCTATAAAAGGCCAGGCTTGGCTCCCTGCTCTGTGGTTAAATATTGATAATAGCAGGAAATAGTGGCCTGGGGTGGGCACACTACATACCCCCTGCAACAACGGAACACCCAGTCCAAGGGTCCTCCCCCACCCATTCCCTGGGGAGTCTAGATATTTTTTTTTCTTTTTTTTTAAAAGATTTTATTTATTTATTTGACAGAGAGAGACACAGCGAGAGAGGGAACACAAGCAGGGGGAGTGGGAGAGGGAGAAGCAGGCTTCCCGCTGAGCAGGGAGCCTGATGCGGGACTTGATCCCAGGACTCTGGGATCATGACCGGAGCTGAAGGCAGACGTTTAACCCACTGAGCCACTCAGGCGCCCCTAGATATTTTTTATTTACTCGAGGCCAACATATAAGAAGGAAAGCTTGGAGCTTCTGGTTCTTTGGAATCATGAAAGAAGGAAAGCTTGGAGCTCCTGGTTCTTTGGGATCATGAAAGAAGCAAAGCTTGGAGCTCCTGGTTCTTTGGGATCATGAAAGAAGGAAAGCTTGGAGCTCCTGGTTCTTTGGGATCATGAAAGAAGGAAAGCTTGGAGCTCCTGGTTCTTTGGGATCATGAAAGAAGGAAAGCTTGGAGCTCCTGGTTCTTTCAGATCCTTAAAGTTAGGCGGAGCCAGTTTGCCATCCGGGGCCGCTCATTCAAGAGGTCATTCACCCTGGAGTGACGGAGGAGGTTCCAGGCCTGGGCGTGTGCTAAGGGCAGAGCTCCCAGACGGGCCCCTGCCACAGGCTCGTAGCACTGCCCCGTGGGTGACAGCTGTGTGGGGTGCTCAGGTGCAGAGACCATCGGGTGCTCCTTTGAGAGAAGGATCTGGAAACTAGTGCTTGCTCTCAACAGCAGATCAAGGTGGGACCCAGCAGCGGGATCCAGGGTGAGTGTCTTCCATCTCCCATGGGGATGGGTGGCTCAGGGTCTTTGGCAGGAGTGACAGTGCAGAGGCAGATGGTTAAGCCCTGTGTAAAAAGCAGGGATCTCCCAGAGGGGCCTAAGGAGACAAGACAACTAAATGCAATGTGATATCCTGGATGGGGGCTTGGAATAGGAAAAGGACATGAATGGGAAAACAAAAGCCAAATAAATCATGAAATTTGGTTAATAATTTTTTATTTTATTTTGTTTTTTTTAAAGATTTTATTTATTTATTTGAGAGAGAGAATGAGAGAGAGAGAGAGAGCACATGAGAGGGGGGAGGGTCAGAGGGAGAAGCAGGCTCCCTGCCGAGCAGGGAGCCCGATGTGGGACTCGATCCTGGGACTCCAGGATCATGACCTGAGCCGAAAGCAGTCGCCCAACCAACTGAGCCACCCAGGCGCCCAGTTAATAATTTTTTAAAAGCAGGTGTATTAATACGATGCTCACTCTAGAAGGAACCTGGGTAAGTGCTCTAAAGGAAACGTGTCCTCCGTTCTCGTGGCATCTAACACAACCAGGGAGGGCCGACTCTCCGTTCGAGACTTGGATTCATGTTGTCATTTGGGTTTTTTGTTTGTTGGTATATGTTTATTATAACAATGTTATACAATTTAGAACAATTAAACTTTTTTTTTTACCACTAATAAACAAGGATTTATTTGGAAATTTCCAAACCTGCCAGAAGTGGCACTTGCCAAGCCCTGGGGTCCACCCTCCTACCAAGCTCCAAAGGGCAAAAATGGTCCTCCCCACCTCCCCCCTCACGCCCTCCTGCCCTCCACCAAGCACGCACACACATACCTCAGGCCCTGCCAGAGAATCGGAGTCCCCTCCGAGGAGGTTCTACCCACCTGGGCTCAAGAGGCAGCCCCCTGGCGTCCGAGGGGATGATGGAGGCCAGAGCCACTTTGCATAGATTGAGGAAAGAAAATACAGAAGGATGCACCAAACAGGGCTCCCTGAAAACCCCAACTTATACCTGTACCAAAAAAGTGGTTCCCCCCTAGAAAAACCTGCTTCCCACATAGTGAAAATACCCAAAGGAAAGGAAAACCCAGCAGCAAGGCTGGGCTGGTAGGCGTGGCAAGAACTTTGGTTTAGGAAGGCTAGGAAGAACGTGAGCTGTGTCCTCTTCCTCACCCAGCACCCCAGACCCAGCTCGGACACTGGCCCCAAGGGGTCGGTAAACAAAAATGCCGGCAGGCCTGGTTCTGAAATGTCTCTGTGACAATGTTGAAGTACAGCCTCCCATGGACCCACTTGGGCCTGCCTCTGCCTGCAGGGGAGCTGGGGAGCGTCTCTGGCGAACCCATTTAAAGCCAAAGTATAACGTAGGTATAAGGCTTTGGGGACCAAGCAACAAGGAATCCTAGCACTACATTTATGAAACTATAGCTGGGGAGCAGAGGGTGACAGAGACGCCCCTCACCCCATCCTTAGCCTAGGTGTCTGTGGCCCCACATTCCACTGTGGACAGCAGCCAGCAAATTTGTACACACCTCTGATTAGTTTCAATTCCACTCTGTCTTGCTCACTCTAGCTTTTTTTTTTTTTTAACTTTATTTATTTGAGAGAGAGAGCAGGAATGGTGAGGAGAGGGAAAAGCAGACTCCCCGGTGAGCAGGGAGCCCGATGTGGGGCTCGACCCCAGGACCCTGGGATCATGACCTGAGCCAAAGGCAGACGCTTAACCAACTGAGCCACCCAGGCGCCCCTCACTGCAGCTTTATAGGAAGTTTGAAGTTGGGTAGCATCGGTCCTCTGACTCTGCTCTTCTCCTTCAATATTGTGTTGACTATTCTGGGTCTTTTGCCCCTCCGTATAAACTTTAGGATCAGTTTGTCCATATCCATAACATAACTTGCTGGGATTTTTGATTGGTATTGCATTGGATCTACAGATCAAGTTGGGAAGAACTGCAACATCTTATCAGTTCCATTAATTAAACATCCAAAATTGGACTGTTCTCTCAAAAGGTAAATACAACATATACAAACATTAAAAAATACATGCAAATACATCAAATATATATTCAAAATATACATACATTAAAAATATAATTACATGTATTGTTTCCATGAAGGTAGTGTATACTCATGACAAATGTATACAATACAGAAATGTTCCAAGTGAACATCTCATGTGTCTAGGCTCCATTCCACTTCCCCAGAGGGAGTCAGTGTTGGGTATCTTGACCTTCACACTCTTTTCTCTGTGGATCTGGGGCAGGGGGGGTCTGCATATGTGACAGGAATCTATGGCCAATGTTACTAATTAATCCAGATGCTCCTGCCTCTGAGACTGGACAGAAAATCACAACCCTTCTTAACAAGGGCTCTGGACAGACAGTTGGAGCTGGAATAGCAAATCAGATAGATTAGCCATTCCTGTAACTTTGTCCTTCCATTATTCTACATATATTCGGTAAGTGATGAGTAAGTAGGTAATATGCAGCCAAGTCCCAGAAAGTCTAAAAAAGATCTTTCTCCCTGATCTTCCAACTCTATCTTGACACACAAATGCTTCATATATAAAAAACTTAGCTCAGTATTATATTTGTGTTAAAATATTTTCCCTCAAAGTTTATAGATGCTTCTTCAGTTTTCTCAGAGCATTTAGAGTTGGGAAAACCTCTGATGTCAATCCTTTTATTAGTACTTTGCTTTTCTGTTTGGCTGTTTGCCATGCAGCTGTTTTGGGATGTTCCTGGCTGAGCCTCCAGAGGCTATTACAGAAGGCACGTCAGAGTAGGGGCCCTTGAGATTGTCTCGGGGACCCTCCTATTCTCTTTCTGCTTTTGTCATTGTTATTAGTGCCATGACGTTTTCATGATTGGTCTACTCAAAAGCCTTCTCCAGTTTTATTTCTTTAGTTACTCTCATTTCCATTCCTGCTCCCTTTTTCCTCTTCCCCCCAAGATAACTATCCTAATGTGTGTAATGTGTATCTTTTTAAAAAATGTGTTTTTGTAAAATATGTATTATTTTGTGTGCATATTTTGAATTTTCATAAATGGTATGGCATACCCCCTTATGATCCTTGGGCATAATTTCTTTGGGATACACACACACACACACACACACACTCGGAGCATGTTGCTGTGTTGTGGGTTGTGTATACTTACTTTGGGTGATCTGCGCTCGAGATGGCTGCCTGTCTACACTCCCTCTGTTAGCACCTAAGGCTATAGCCCCAGAGCCTCACCAACACACAGCATTATCTACCTTCCAAACCAAGTTCATCTAATAGATGCCAAGTACTATTTCATTTTTCTTTTAATTTTCATTCTTTTTTTTTTTTTTTTTTTAGTTTTCAGTCTTCTGATTACCAGAGAGATTGATCATTTCTTCATATGCTCACTGGCCTTTTGGGTTTCCTATTTTGTGAATTGCCTGTTTACATCCTTTATCTTTTATTAGGGTTCCTGTCTTTTTCTTGTTAATTTGCAAGAATTCTTTGTATACTCTAGATATCAGTCTTTTCTTGATTTTGAGTATCGTAAGTATCTTATCGCAACTGGAAATGTGTTTGTTACTTTATTGATGGTATTCTTCATTGAACAGATAATCTTATTTTCCCTATTATTTCCTTTTCTGTTCTTCAGAGGACCCAGTGATTTGCTTAGACAAGTTAACCAGAGGCAGAGCCAGATGAGGGGCCAGCTCCTTGGCTCTCAGCCCAAGGCTCGCTCCCCATGGCCTGCTGTCCTCAAGCTGGGAGCCCAGAGCAGCCGGGAGAATCAGCTGCCACAGCCTGGCCCTGACCTGGGCACAGACCTGGGCTGTATCATACACTAGCCTCATGAGCCTACTGAGCACTTGAAATGTGACTAGTCAGAACTGAGATATGCAATACGTGTAAAATCTACACCCAATTTCAGAGACTTGGTATGAAAAATGTAAAATATCGCAACCATTTTTATATTGATTACGTTGAAATGAGAATATTTGGGTTATGTTGGATTAAAGGAAATATATTGCCAAAGTTAATTGCACCTATTTCTTTTCATTTGAATGTGGATAGTGGGATGTTTTAGGTTAAGTAAAAATAGTACAGGCAGTACAAGAATATGTCAAGATTTGTGGCTGTTTGGGGACGGACTGAGGTCTGGTAAACACCGCTGAACCTACTTTGTTTTATAGGAATGGGAACAGGCTCAAATTAAGGAAGGGATTTATCCAGGGAGCATGAGTTCAGGCTCTTGTGTGGCGCTCGGCTCTCTGGCAGGTGCTAGCGGGTACCTCTCTCTGGCATTTTCCTATTCTCAGCTCTGGGTCACAGGTATGCCCATGTCCAGCAGAGAGACTGACAGGCCTGGCCCAGCGGGGACACAGGGGCCTGTGAGATTGGCTGCCACAGGAAAATCAATGGCGAGAGGTGGGACAACTCGCTAAGAAACCAGAGTGACGGAGGGCACTGGGCTGCAGAAGCTAGTTGGGGATGCTGGGCAGGCAAAAAACGGACAATGTTCCCCACAAGGGTCCCATAGCCCATCAGTGACTCAGTCTTCCTCACTCCCAGGTCAACGCTCTTCTCCACACGTAATGAATCTTACTAAAGACTTGAGTGACTCCTACTTCGATGGTTTCTGCCTCTCCAGACTCCACCTGCCCCGAGTCCCAGCTGTCTTGGTCCAGTAACTGTGTGCCAGAGGAGAGCTGGGTTTGGGCAGTAAGGGAGGTCAATCTGGGATGGGATATCTGGTCACGCTCTCTGCTTTGTTTCAGGGGTCTTCAGGGCTTTGCCCAGAGGCCGGAACCTAGGAAGCCAGGAGGGCACCTGGGGAGCCAAGAGACCTAAGGATTTCGTTGGCAGAAACGTATCCCAACCAGGAGCAGGGGGCATGGACCACAGTGAGGGGGTCATCCAAGCCCCAGCCGATACCACGGTGCCTCAGGAACTGCTGGAAGAAATGCTTTTGTTTTTTTGGGGGGGGAAGAGGGTAGGGGGGGGGGGACCGGGGAGGGGGCATATGGGCCTCAGCACAAGGAGTGGAATCTGGCTGAAATCCCCCGACACAGTTGCCTCCTCCAGTACCAGCTGCACATTTCCCCCCAAGGTGGGGACTGAGGCTGAGGGGGGTCTTAATTCCCAGAGGGGTCTGGCCTCACCGCACCCTCTTCTCAGGGCTTGGTCATTCATTTTCTTCATTTATCGGATCAGTCACAAATATTCATTAAGTTCCTTCTGCGCACCGGGCACCGTTCTCAGCAGTGGGCTTACAGTCGTGAATGAAGCACAAAAGTCTTTGCCCTCCGTGCAGCACACATTCTAATGAGAGAGAAAATCAACAAGACAAACGACTAAAATGCAGAGCATGGGGGTGATGAGCAATACGGAGAAAAATTAAGCACAGAAAGGGAAGAGAAGTGTAGGTACCACGGTCAAGGAAGGCCTCACCAAGAAGCTGACATTTGAATAAGGGCTTGCAGGAGATGAAATGATGAGCCCTGCAGATTATGTGGGGGAAGAGCATTCCTCGTAAGTGGAACAGCAAACGCAATGGCTCCAGGGCTGGATCCTGCCTCATTTTGGTACGGTGTGGACACATCTCATTATCCAAAGTGAGATTGGCCACTTTATGTATTCTCTGTTGGCAGTTGTCGGACACAGTTTCACTGCCACCCCTTCCCCCCCCCACTTAGATTAGGGCTTCTGCAGAGCAGAAATTGTCCCTCCCTCTCCCCCTCCCCCACACTGGAGGTTCCGCAGGGCAGGGGCTCATCTTCGTTAGTCTCTACCTGGCTCACAGCAGGGGATGACTGATGCCACGAGCTGAGTCTGAGCCCAAGCCCCAACTGCTAGTGGGCCTGAGGGGCACCCAGCCTCTCCTCAAGGCTCTGTTCCGTGTGTCCTTCCCCAGCATCTCCTTGGAATTATTCCATCTTTGCCCTGGTGGGTGTGGTGGGCGTGATAAGCTTCGTCCTCCTGGGAAGGAGCATCCAGGCAAACAGGTGAGGAGCTGGTCTGGGGGTGGTCTCTGGGGGGTGGGGGACCTGCCCTCCCAAGGGAAATCTAGGGAGCGGGCATCTAGAGGTCTTGGCTAGCCACCCTTTGGGACAGCAAAACGCAGCCTTGTAGAATTTACACTTTGGTGGGGAGCCAAGTGTAGTTTAGAGTGACAGATGCTCAGTGTGGGAGATACAGAGTGTGTGGGAGCTCAGTGGTGGGATCTGGGGCCTTCTGGGCAAAGAGAGAAAGGGAGAGTGGGCTGAGGAAGCCTTCTAGACTGAGGGACAATAGGCACCAAGCTTGAGGTGCTGGAGGAGGAGGCCTGGCCCATATGGCTGTGCAATGTGACGTGACATGGGGATGGAGGGAGGACAAGAAGAGGGAAGGACCCAGAATGTATGGGTCCCAAGGAATGCAGGTTCTAGCTCATGGGCACTGGGGAGCCAGAGAATAGCTTTGCACAGGGACATGAAAGGTCTGTTTTAGCAAGATCAGTCTGGATGTAGGATATAAAAGGAACCAAAGGGGTGTAGCTCCTAAAAATGTGACCTTGCCTTTCTTACCCTGTCAGGAAGCATCGCCCTCAGCAAGGTCAACTCAGGGACAAAGTGGCTGTCCATGGGAGCAGCAGACACTGAGCTGCTCCCCCTGTGGCCCGAGCAGATTCTCTGGGCAGTCAGCCGTTACCACAGCTGGGTTCCTCCACAATGGCCAGGAAACCTAGGGGTACCTTGAGTAAGACCACCTTCGGAGGGAGGACACTTGGGGGAGTTACTGGAAGAAAGGCTAGGTCTTGAACGCCAGCTTAAGGACATGGGCAGTGGGGAGCCACTAAAGGTGCTTGAGCTGAGGAGTGATGTGTGCACACTGGGGTTTTAGAAACATGACTGCTGTGTGTGGGCTGGTTTGGAAAAGCAAGCACCTAGCAGCAGGAAGATTAGTTAGGAACTTCCTGAAGTAGTTTGGGGATGAGGTGGATGAGGGTGGGAATGGGATAACAAGGACACAGAACCCAGAGTCAGGAGACTTAAATGGATGTCCAAGGTATGTGCATCTTTGACGTTTTTGAACCCCATTTCACCTGTAAGGGGAGCAAGGGGTGAGAATAGTTGAGCTCATGGTGGCAATGAGGATTTGCTGAGATGATACACGGACGAGAATAAGCCATTTCTCTGCCAAAAGAACACCAAACTATCTGGGCTTTCTCCCCTAACAGTTCCCAGGACTGCCTACTGGATTTTCCCCTCCAACCCGCTAATCTACTTGGGAGACCCAGTCTTGCCCCCAGTCACTCCGTACCCCAGCTCAGGGAACCCAGATTCAACAGTGTTTTCTCTCCTCCCAGAAATCAAAAACTCCTGGGGAAAAACAAACCAGAACTCCAAGACTTGGCTGAGGCTGAAACCAGAGATGACAATAACCTGAACATCCTAAGAGAGACTTTGCTCTCAGACAAGCACAATTTAGCCCAGGTGGCAATTGAGTTAAAAGAGGCAGATGCGCCACTGGCTCTCCTTCCAGACCCACAAGAATCGGAGACCTAGTAAGAGTTCAGAGCCCTGCCCCATGTTGCTAGCAGATAAGATGAACGAACTGCAATCAAACTAATATTCTGTTATGGGGAGAAAAAACACTTTTTATTAAAAGGTTTCTGGAAGTGGGCATTTAGAATTGCATAGTTTGTTCAAACGGCCGTGTTCCAACACAAGCGGCTTGGAGCAGGAGCGAGAAATCCATAGTCGGCCTGTGGGTCAGGAAGCCTGGCTAGGACTCCTCGTGTGCTCTTGAGGAGTTCACAGCCTCCCTTTGACCTCAGCTTCTCCATCCACAGAATGGGGCTGAAGGCCGGGTTAGAACTGTTGTTCTTAATCCAAGGTCCTGGAATTGCCAAGAGCAGGATTCCGGGCTCAGAATCCCCTTCACATCCCTTTCCTCCTAGCAGAGTCCTCTCCTTTACCTGCTTATCTGCTGAGGGCCCACGAGAGACTTCCTTTGGGCCAGGGGCCCCAAGGTAAAGAGTTAGAAAACTGTGGAACTCCCTGTGCTGACAATGGGATCCCAAGAGAGTGTCCTGATCCTGTGTCTGAGCCACAGTGTCATATCAGCTGTATGGTGGTGACCCCAAATAATTTATGCAAAAAATTGCTTTCTGAACCCCAAATGCCTTAGCTTCTATCTTTCAAAAGTGGACTTAGAACACTCAGACCCACTGTCGAAGGTACTGGGTCCTGCTAGACTAGACTACAGATGGCCTACTGTGTTTCTACCTACGAGCCTCAGGCCGGCTAACAGTGCCCACAGGGTGAGTGATACCCCCAGTTGTAGGCTCCCGGGAGTCCTGGGGGCTGGTCACTAGAGAGAATGACTTTGTTCTGCAGCTCTGATCATTAAACTTCAGGAGGCTGGTCCTGAGGGTCTGTGGAGAGAGTCCTGAATTTAAGATGGGAAAATAAGGGGGCACTGTCTCCTGGGGGAAAAAACATTGGAGGCTCCTTATCCCAGATGATCCAGAGCCCCCAGTCCTCACCGAAAAGTAAAGTACTGGAAATAGCCCTTCCTGGGAATTTTGCTTCTCACAGCGTGTCCCGTAGGATTATTTAAACTGTGGGGTTTGTTGCCTGGGGCTTCTGTGAAGTCAGAGGACAACAGGAGGGCCAGGCTCAAGGCGCCTCCCTGCCAACTTGTAGCCGCTCTGTCCTTCCTGTCCACCAGATGGTGCTAGGACCTCAGGGTTGCTCCTCCTGCAGCATGTTCTCGGGCCTACACTTAGGGACCATCCAGAGCTGTCCCCTGGGGGCCACATCTGGCCTGGCTGCAGCTGCAGCAGGAAGGAGTCATGGCACCACGATGGACACTGCAATTTCCTTCCACTTGAGGCTGACCCCAGGTCTCTGGGTTGTCTCAGTGGCTATTTCCCTTCAGGGTCAGGGAATGCAGTGGCTACCACGGAAACCAAGGCCTGGAGCAAGGAAGAGCAGCGTTCCTGCCTGTCCTTCCAGCTCATACAGTGAACTGGGTGTCCGGGACATTACTTGGTGCTGGAAGAGGGGTCAACTGTCCGCCAGAGGGCCAGGGCTATTGCTCCGTCAGAGGGAAAGCCCCTCCCAGCTGCTGAGTCTGGGATCCGGGGGGGGGGTGCCCTCAGAAGATCTTGAAGCCCTTCAACAGGGTCAGGGCGGGCGCCTTGCGCTTGCTCTGGGCCCGGGATGACTTCACAGTGACCAGCTTGGCCTGGGCCACGGCAGGCATCTCCTTCAGGCTGACGGTGGAAAGTGTGTTGAAGGTACAGCTGGCCAGCCCATGCCGGGCGGTGAGCGGAGCCTGGTGGGGCAGGGCCCTCTCCTCAGAGATGAAGAGAGGCCGGGGCAGGGAATGCTTCTCCAGCTCCCGCCGTGCCTCCCGCACGGCCTCGTGGAAGACATGCTGCACGTGCTCAAAGTCCAGGCAGGCCGAGACCTCGAAAAACGGGCACCCGAACTTGCCCGCCAAGGCGGCGCCCTCTGCCTTGGTGACCTGCCTGGTGGGGAAGCAGGGCGAGGCAGGGTCAGGAGCGAGCGTCCAAGTCGGGGAGGCCCGCGCCTACACTCGTCTCCCCACTCACGGGCTTGGTGACCTGCAGTCATCTCGAGTACAATGGGATAATGACATCTGCCCCGCAGGGTTGTTAAAAGAATTAAGAAAGACCATTTGTATCGTGTGCCTGGTGTATTACCTGGCACAGAGTCTGTGCTCAATAAATGGTGGCTGATGTCTCCAAAGCAGAATCTAGGAACAAAGCGTGGGCAAGGGAGCAGCTTACTGGCTAGACTCTGCTTGTGGCTGGAAGAAGATGGTCATTCCCAGCCCTGCCTTCCTCTAGGCCAGCATGGGTCCTTGGTCAGGAAATGAGCCACCCTCAGCCCCAGCCTGTGGGATCAGCTCCAGAGAAAGGCAGTGTGGTCTGGACGGAAACGTGTGAGACCACAGAGGAGGGGAGGGTGAGGCACCTCGGGATGCCTGTGGTTGGCAGAGTTCTGGGGCTCATGCGGAGAGTTGCCTGCTCGTCCAAGGGAGGGGCAGGAGAGAGCAAGGGTGACATTTCATGGGAAGGAGGAAGAGAAGGGGAGAGAGAACAACGCCTATTGTCAGCTTCGTCCTATACCCTCTTTCCTGATGGGATCGACTATTTAACTGGGGAGGTCCTTGAAGCTTCTGGCCTGAAAGCCATGGGAATCAAGGTGAGAGGAAAAAGACCAGCTCTTGGGTCGGTCAGATGTCCAGAAGAAGGAAGGGGTGGGGGTACCTGAGGTTTTGAGGCCAAGGTTCCATTGGCTGAATCTTGGCGACCACCTTGCGCTGCCATTCCTGGGGACAGTGGCACAGCCCATGAGACCAGTGGGTAGTGATGCAAAGAGGTTTCTGAGCCAAGGTTAATTTGGCAAGAGCAGGGGGGCTGGCAGTGGGCTAGCTGCCCGGGGGGAGTATCAGACAGAGAGTGACTGGGACAAAAAGGGCCAGGGGCAGAGCATCTAGACTCCCCACCCAGGGCTGGTGTCCTGTCTGTAAGCTGTTTCCTGAGGAACCGTTCTGAAGGAACACTTGATATTATTTGCTTTTATGACAAGCTTGAGTCTAAAAATTTCTCATTGTGCGGGCTTGAATTCATGAATTTTCAGAAACTAGCACCCCATGCATGCATACATGTGTGTGAATGGGGGACACAGGCATGTCACATGATCCTCTCTTGTTCAGTTGCAGCCTGGTGACGATTTTATCAGCGATTTGGGAACCACTCTCACCAACAATTTACCATGCTCTAACCCACAATTTACCATTTAGCTGCAAGACAGTCCTGGGAGATACACCAATGCTCAGCTACAAGACTGACTGTGCCTCAAATCCTGATCCACTACCAGACTGGATCAAAGAAGGAAATGAGGGTAAACGGCCACAACTTTCCTTAGGGAATTGAAGCTGCTCTGGCTGA
Source organism: Neomonachus schauinslandi (assembly GCF_002201575.2). Classification (NCBI taxonomy): domain Eukaryota; kingdom Metazoa; phylum Chordata; class Mammalia; order Carnivora; family Phocidae; genus Neomonachus; species Neomonachus schauinslandi. Next base: position 103,525,982 of record NC_058411.1, read on the forward strand.
GCCCCATAATCTTTGTTATTTGCTCCCCAACCATTTTTAGACAATCCCTGTGGCAAAGACTGGGATCAAAACAGTGGTCTAGTTTTTCCCCCTCATACTGAAGATAGATTTACCACAATTCAGTCTTCTGACCCCTCTTCCAGGCATCGTGGGCTCTATGATTCCTCAAAAACCACCTTTCGGTTTTAAGATCACACAACTTCCTTCATTCCCTGGGATGGAATTTGTCTTTGTCTGAGGGCTTGATGGCCTTTGAAGGCTCCTACAGTGGCCCCTCTTCATGAGACTGCACCTCTCTTTCCCACTGCCCTTCTGATTTGTACTGCACCAAAGGTCCCTTCCTGGCTTATCCCAGCCAATGGGCCTTTGGGGTCTGGGGAAGCAGGAGTGACTGGCCATGAACAGGGAGGGACAGATGGAAGATGGGTGGAAGGCACCAGACGTTGAAGGTGGACAGGCCACATAGGACAAATGTCAGTGTTGGGACAAGGGCAGTGGGATTACTCAAGTGGGAGTGTCATGCTTTCAGGGGCCAGGCAAGCAACTCGAATGTATGGAGAGAGTGGAGGAAAGCCATGGGGAGTGGTAAGGCCTGAGTCAGCTGGAGAGGGCATACCCCTCCTCAAAGCATTCCAATTACAGGTCTTTTAAAATACTGTGCTCGCCAAGCAAAATGCTTCAGTATTTGCTGGTAATCTGCCCCCTGGCCCAGTCTGTGACCTCTAATTCAAGTCCAGCCCCTTCTAAAAGAAGCTGCCCTCAGCACCGCAGTGCTTGGGTGAGATGAGAGCTGGTTGGACCAGACCAGACACTTGACTCAAGGAGCCAATCACAGCCTTTCTTCTCAGAACTGGAATTGGGCACTGAATAATAACCAGCCAGCTATGGGGAGTGAGGATGGAACGTCATATAGACAGGCAAGAGAGGGTGCCGCTGAGAGAGACCACAAAGCCCCATGAGGATGGAAGCAGTGGCTTTTCTGACTTTTAGGGTCCAACCCCTGTGTGGGCCAGAAGCTCTTCCCTTCCTGCCCTGGCCTGTCTGGAAGGCCACGCACATTGTACCCTTTAACCCAAGTTCGCAGGGATTACTTTCCTTAGCAGCCCAATAATCCCCGATGATGACACACAGCCTTTCCAAATGAGGCCAGTGGGCTCCAGCGAGGAGGACACACCGCCCGCGCTCACCTGTACTGGGCCATGTCCAGCTTGTTGCCTAGCAGCAGGGCAGGGGAGCTGCGCTGGGTCTCCTTGGCGTGCAAAGCGAGCAGCTCCAGGTAGCTGCTGCTGTCCTTGAAACTCTGGCGGCTGTCCATGCTGTACACCACCAGGAACGCATGGGCCCAGTTCAGGTAGCGCTCACAGTTCCTGGGGGTGTCCTAGGCGAAGGAGGGAAGCCTCGCTGGGGGTAAAGGCCTTCACCTGAGCTGCTTCATCCCACCTCCCCACTCCCTGGGTCTTTGTATATTGTTCCCCAGCAGGGCCCTTTTCAAAGGGGCACTTGAGTGTGGATTTGGCTTGGTGTGAAAGGAGGCATTGTCTCAGGAGCCTCACTCCCACCACCCAGCCAGAGGCTTGGAGACCTTGGCCTCTGGGGCACAGAGCCAAGACTCTGGCATGGCTGCTAAGAGACCTGGCTGTCCCTGGGCACTGCTGGTTTGGGGTCAGGTTGATGGTGCCCCTGGGCTTCTGAGAAAAATTGGTATCCAGTCCTGGCAGGGGGTGGTGAGAACAAAGGGGGAATGTGTGTACTGAGGGGACCTGGGCCAGGGGGGGCCTCTGCATAAAAGTGTGTGCCCCATCTCCGTATATGCATGAGCATCAAATCCCAAAACAGGATCTCAGCGCTGACGCCAGCAACCATCAGGTCTCCCCAGGCCCCGTCCCATCCCTTCTCCCTTGGCAAATGAAAAGATTCAGGTCCAGAGAGGTCAGTGCCTCATTCAGGGTCACATAGCAAACTAGAGCTTAACAAGTTTGCAAATTCCCATCTGAGACCTCCACTCTGGGAGCAGGACTTCTCAGGAGGGTGCACTGACTCTCAGCTCTCCATGGGTAATGGGGGTAATTTACCAGGTCTGCAGTATCCATGACCCTCAGGTGGACAGGCTGGTGGTCCACTGTCTCCTCGGAGCTGTAGGTGTCCTCTGCAACAGATGGTCAGCCAGGTCAGAGGCAGGCCTCAGTGGCAGACTGGGTCTGAGTCCCAGCCTCCCTGTGCTAGACCCTGGGAGATCTATTCTGGGGCTGGCTGAGTTGGGACAAACTGGAAAGGCCTCGGCTCTCACCCAAATGGAGGACACAGACAGAACCTCCCACCCAGGAGATGCTGCTCTACCTGTCAGGGCTCAGAGCATAAGAGGTCAGTCACAGAACACGCCACAGGGGATGGGATTGTGTTCTGGGTCCACCCACCAAGCCTCCAGGATGGAGTGTGCGGCCCATGGGCTTGGTTAGCAGCAGAGGCCTCTGGAGTTGCACTGCCAGCCCATCCCTCCCAAACCCCAAGCTTCCCCGCCCTCTTCCGTCTGACCACAGTACCCGGCCCGCAGGAAGCCCCCAGTGGGAGAAGGGATGGGGAAAGAAAAGCACACAACATATGGTGGGGTGTGTGTGTGTGTGTGTGCACGTGCGACTCCATTCAGAGGTCCCTAAGAAGGTTTACAAATAATCCTTATCAAAATAATAGCAGAGGACTCTAGTGTAGTCGAATATTTTAGGTTGGACATATGGAATCACACCCAACTTCAGCTACCTTTTAGCCATGTGACTTGGCCACATCATGGCTGTTCTTTTGAGAATCTGTTTCCTCCCTTTACAATGGGGATAACATGGGGCACCTGGGTGGCTCAGTCGGTTGAGCATCCGACTCTTGATTTCGGCTCAGGTTGTGATCTCGGGGTCCTGGGATCGAGCTCCGCTTTGGGCTCCACGCTCAGCGTGGAGTCAGCTTATCCCACTCCCTCTGCTCCTCCCCCTGCTCTCTCTCTTTCAAATAAATAAAATCTTTTTTTAAAAAAAAAAGTAAAATAGGGATAACATGATAACACTGGCTAAAAGTTTTCCAGATTTTACTCTGTGCCAGGCACTGTGCTAACGCTTGTCCCCGCACCCTCACAGGGCTGTGTGAGGACTGGATGGGCCCCTAGGCATGGGGCCTGGCCCACCATAAATGCCTGGTAAAGGACAGTGGGGATTGCGGTGCTCCAAAGTTTACAGGGCAGGTTCACATTCCTAGGTGATTTTTTTTTCTTTTGAAATCATTTTAGACTCATGCGGATATTGCAAAATAGTACAGAGAGTTCCTGTGTGCCTTTCCCTCTGCTCCCGGCAATGTTAACACCTTACATAACCGTAGCACAGTGATCAAAAGCAGGAAATGGACATTGGTACCATACTATGAACAAACTACCGACCTTATTTGGATTTCATGAGTTTTCACCTTTTTTTTTTGTTGTTCTCATGACCTCAAACCTGAGAAAGCGCAAGTGGCCAGGCATGCAAAGAGGACCTCATTGTCATATTGGCCATCATTCTCCCTATCTCCAACCTCCCCCTATGCCACTGGCCCATGTGTGTGAGTGCACTTGGCCATCACCTTTCCCTGGGTGCCCCCGTGCCCCAGGTGACCCCAAAGAAGACCTCTCTGGGCAGAACTGGGGCTCTCTCTGCCTTCCTCCACCATCCGCCCCCAACCCTGGCTGAGTTCACAACCACTTGTCTCTGAGAGCCCCTGGCAGTCAAGCCAGGCCTGGACACATGCCAGGTCCGCTAGCAGCCAGCAGGAATCACAGACAGCTCTCATCCCCAGCCTGTTTGGGGACTTGGATAAATAGCTGCTCTTATTCAAAGACAAAAAAAAAAAAAAAATCTAATGGAAAATATGCCCCAAACGTTTAACTATATTTGGTACAAGAGGAGCTGCCCCTAGATGCCTACATCTTGTTCAGATTTTTCTTTATTTTTCTGCCAAAGTTGCCTGATGCACCTCTTTTAGTTGCTCCACACCCCCTTCCCCCACCCCCAAACAGGCACTGCGAGCTCAGTCCAACAAAAAATATTAGCCCAACGTTGGTCTCCTGGGGTTCCTCACAGCAAACAGCCTTTCAAGGTTACTGTTAGCTCCGCTGTAGAGAGATGAAACCCAGAGGAGGAGAGAACTTACCCACTGCCACACAGCATCCCATCAGTGGAAGGAATGTGAACTCGAGTCTTCTAACCTGGGCTACCTCTCCGTGGGGACCCCCTCACCCTCTGCTCAGGGGACCAGCTGACCCTCCAGCTCTATCTGGGCAGAGTGCAGGGGAAGAGCAGAAGCCCCAGTCTAGGTGTGGCACACGCATGGGTGAGCTGGGGGAAGCCTCGCAGATCAGTTTTATCCAGCTGCCTCCCCCTTGGCAAGTGAGGTGACTGGAGATGGGGGGGTCCTTTCCAAGTTACAGGAATGTCCTGTCGTCTCATCACCAAGTCCTGCTCTCCAGGGCATTCTGGGGTCCTTAACCACATAGGTTTCATAACTCCTACTTCTAAATAATATTCTGAGGACTCCCATGCTGAGAGAAGATTCTTTTCACAAACTATTTTCCCCTGATTTACGCAATAATAATCTTTTTAAAGGTGGTAAAGGTGCTCTGATCAGAGTGTGTGTAGGATGATGCCTCAGAAATGGTGTCCATTTCCTTGCTGGAGCAGGATGAGGGCAAGAGGGGTGAGAAGCTGTCATTCTGCCCTGGGCAAGCCAGGCAAGGTGTCCGCAGCTCCTCTGTGAGGGGATGCTCTCCTGGGGGCCCCTGCCCCTTCCTGGAGCTCCCAGCACAGGCATAGCCTTTCCATAGACACTGATTCTCTTAGCTCCTACCAGCTCTCCCAGCCACAACCCTTACTCAGACAGAGCACAGGCTATTGGTCCCATCTTCCAGATGGGGAAATGGAGGCTCAGAGACACAGTGCCATACAGACCTCTGATTCCAGGCCCTCTAGGGCACAAGGCTGCCCTTATGAGAAAGCTGCTGGAGTGGTACCCATCTTCCTTTGTACCTGAGGTTCTCCATAGGCAAATCACTGAGCCCTCTGTGCCTCAATATCTTTACCTGTAAAATGGGGATAATAGCTGGAACTCTTCTTTAAAGGTTAATACTAAAACCAAATTCAATCTCATGTTTAAGAGCATGGGTGAGCTGGGGGTGTTGTGCCTAGTACCGCACTCCATGCTAGAAATGGGAATGAATAACGCAGGTCTCCACACTCTAGAAGCTCACTCAGGGTTCAAAGAAGAGCTTTGAAAAGAGAAGGAGCTGTTTTATATGTCCCGGTGGCTAACTCTCCCCTTGGATGCTCAGACTTTTCTCCACAGAAAGAAAGGCTCCAGTCCCGGAGTCCCCACTATTGCTGTGGCCAGCCATGGGATAGTGGCTGGAATGTTCAGACGGTAAGGCAGAACTCCCAAGGAGTGGCACTGGCCTCCCAGAATGCTGAAGGAGAGCGTCTGGTCATCTCTCCAGCTGACAGGCTCTCAGGCCAGGGCAACTGACCGCCGAGGAGCTGTTGCCCGCCCCCCACCGCCGGACAGCGTGACCACGCATTCCACGATCAGGTCAGAACTCCAAAATTACTCAATCAGGAAGCCCAAACCACCCCTGTACTAGGCTATTCTGGGGGGACCCTGCAAGAAGGGTAGGGATTGGGGGTAGGGAGAAAGACACTTGGAGGCAGGCTGCCAGAGAAAATACAGGATGGCCATTTAAATTTGAATTTCAGAGAAACGGGTAATATTTTTTAGCGTAAGTATTCCCCACCTGAGCTAGGCAGCATTTGTCTTTTGAGGAACCATCCTTGGAAATCTCCATTCTTCCTTCCCAGACACCCCTCCTTATATGCCTTTCCTTCCCACCTCCGCCCCGTCCTCAATTCCCCCACTCCATCTGATTTCATGTTCTGGCCTCTCTCAACGCCTCCCCTAGCCAGCACACAATTACACCCTGTGTCCCGCTCCTGTGCTAATCAAATGGGGTCCCCTCAGACCTGCTGTGTGACCCTGGCCTGGAAGCCTCAGCTCCTTAGGCCTAATTCTTCCTCTGTAGCACCAAGGGGTTGGGTTAGAGTACAGGTGGTCAAACCAAGCTCTGAGAAACAAACTCCTTAGGGACTGTCAGTGAGTCAGCTGCCCTGTACTCTTGACTTAACCAGGGGACCCTCCCTCTGCTTCCTCTGACACCGTGGGGTTCTATTTAAGATCACCTGGGAAGAAGGGCTTCTGCTACTTAGGGAAAAAATTCTAAATAGCCCTGAGGTCCCTTTCTGCTCCGACACTGGGATTCAATATTCCAGCCTGAACTGAGGGCTCCAACGGGCTCAGGGGAGGTGTCCCAGCGCGTCCCATCAGAGGCCTACTGCAGGCAATGCTGTACTGTGGAGTTTCTAGTCTGTGCCCCATAGCCCTGCGTTTCCTGGGAGGGCCCCCAGGGGGTCCCACAAATGCTTTATTTAATTCTTATGAATGGAAAAAAACAATCCAAGACTGTAACCCCCCTTTCCCAAAGGCTAAGCATATCCAGACACTCCTCCTCATTCCTCCTACTGTTAGCTGTTTCTCTGAAATTCAAATTTAAATGGTCATCCTGTATTTTCTCTGGCAGCCTGCCTCCAGTATTTTTCTCAGGAATAGTTTACAATAAACAAACGTTATAAATGTAAACTTTAAGGAAAGAGGAAGGAGGGGCGCCTGGGGGGCTCAGTTGGTTGGGCCTCCAACTCTGGATTTCAGCTCAGGTCATGATCTTGGGTCCTGGGATTGAGCCCCGAATCAGGCTCTGTGCTCAGAGTCTGTTTCTCCCTCTGCCTTTCCCCCTGCTTGTTCATTTTCTCTCTCTCTCTCTCTCTCAAATAAATAAAATCTTAAAAAAAAAAAAAAGAGGAAGGAAAACTGAACATGCATTGAATGTCTACTGTAGATCAGATACTAGGATAAATTTTTTACATGTGTTATTTCTTTAATGCTCACAGTAATTTTCTGAGATAGGTATCTTTATGCCCATTTTACAGATGAGGAAACAGAAGCTCAGAGAGATTAGGTTATTGCTTCAAGGTTGCACAGGCAGTAAGTGGCAGAGCTAGGGTTCAAACTTAGCTCTGATAACAGAGCATCCTTTCTTCCAATATACCATGATATGGCTGTAGAACAAGACAAGTTTTCTTGTGTGGTTCAAAAATGGGTCAGAAGCCAGTACCACTAGAGAATTTCTCTCAAGTGTTTTGCCCAGCTTTTTTGGACAAGTACATTGAGTGACCATTTTGAAGAATAACGCTTAATGGTTATAGACGTTCTGCTATTTTTTTTTTTTTAAGTCTCACCATACCTCATATTTTAGGGCAAATCAGCCTCTCGGTTCTCTTAATTAAGCCACTCCCCCAACCCCAGTTGTCTGGAGTGGGCTGTGGAAGGATGTCTTTCTGGCACTTACACCATTTTGTCCCATGGGCTGAGTCATCCTGGTGGCGCCTCCCCTCTGCCCTCAGATGATGGATCCTGGTGAGGCCTGGGCCCACCACAGTGTAGGCATGTGTGTTGCAGGGGATCCAAGTGGGACACAGTAGGAGGAATGAGGAGGAGTAGTTCCTTACCCAAGTTGGGGTCATACTCGCTGATAAACCTCCTGGTCAGAAACTTCACGGTCAGAGCTGCAGGAAGCAGAAAGAAGTTGGCTCAGTCTCCCCCCGCTGCATCTGGCTGCTGGCCCTGGAGGTTGCCCCTCTCATTTTAGGGAGGTCTTATCTAGCCTCTGTGACTCCTGGCTGACACTGAGCTCAGTTCTCTGGGGGAATGAGTCTGGGAGCTGAGGAGTTGGTTTGAGAAGCTCAGCAAAAAACAGAAATATGGGGAACCATGCCCCTCCCGTTGCATCCTAGCATTTTTTTTTTTTTTTTACGGCAAGAAAAGCCATCAGAGGCAAGCCTAAGGGGTGTTTATAAAGACCTGAACTGGGGGCACCTGGGTGGCTCAGTCGGTTAAGTGTCTGCCTTCGGCTCAGGTCGTGATCTCAGGATCCTGAGATCGAGCCCTCAGTTGGGCTCAGCAGGGAGTCTGCTTCTCCCTCTGCTCTTCCCCCTGCTTATGCTCTCTCTCATTCTCTCTCAAATAAATAAATAAAATCTTTAAAAAAAAAATACTCAAACTGAGGGGTCCAGGACTCATGTTACCTTAGGGTGAGCCTGGTGAAACTCAAACTGAAGGGAGATATTCCCCACCCTGGTCAAGTCATGAAGATTCTGAAATGTGGGGCATCTATTCCAGTTTTGGCTATAAGCCAAATAGTAAGAGCTGAGTTGATCAGTCTGTGATCCCTGGGAGGAGTATGAACACTCACGTCCCAAGTAAACACCCTCCAGTCCTTGGTCCCCTTTGTCTCAAGTCTTGACTCTGTCTTGGGCCTCAGGGGTGTCCCGAAGAATGTAAAACCTAAAATGAAGTTCTCCCCAGGTGGAATTCATTAATAGAACTCTGATTTTGTTCAGAATTTAGCCACATAGAGCCCAGGGCCAGCCAACTATTATGCTGGACTCTTAAAAAGTAATGTGATATTTTAAAGAAAATCCTTAAAATTCTTTCCCAGGATTCCTAACAGTGTCATTTTGCAAACTACTACCCAGGGAATACATACTTTAAAATTTAACTTCCTTCATTCGTGTAGTCACTGGCTAAACTGTACCAGTGACAGACTACAGACACAGTTTGATTTTCAAAGGGAAGAGGGCAAATCTTTTCTGTAGGAAAACATGATTCAGAGTTCCCTCTCTGAGTCAGGGGGGTGGTTTCAGAAGTGGAGAGTAGGATCCCAGCGAGTCTCAAAGAACACTCCGGGGGAGGAAACTCCTAGCTAACAGCCCATGTTGGCCAGTCACTAATGGCAGTAACTGTAACACAGCCGGCTGAGGAGCCCCCTCTGCCCTCCTACCTTCAGCCCCCTGGTACTGTGAGTGGCAGGGGGGCAGGGGCGAACCCTTTCTCCAGGTCTCTGCCTGTGGTGACATCCTCCCCCCCCCCCCCCCCCCCCCCCCCCCCCCCGGGGGGGGCGGGGCCGGGGGGGAGGAAGCAAGGAGAGGGGGGGTGGCAAGAGAACCCTCTGGGAACCCACAACATGTTTTTTTTAACAACA